>NC_137097.1:74864751-75104751 GCF_949357685.1 Gobio gobio | reverse complement strand
AGAGCATTTTTATAGAAACTGGCAAATAAAATCTGTAAAAAAAAAAAATTGTTTACTTTGTTTGTAAAAAAAAATCAACTAAATCCAGTATAAATCTGAAAATGTCTACATTTATATCAAGATCTGGTCCTAGAGCATAAACACAAAGTGGAACAAACTTTCTGTCTCAAACACACACACACACACACACACACACACACACACACACACACACAAAAAAACACAGGTGTCTGGAGCATTTTTTAGATTTTGGCAATGAATGGGAAAATGCTGCTTTTTTTTTCACTTTGTTTGTAAAAAAAAAAATCAACTAAATCCAGTATAAATCTGAAAATGTCTACATTTATATCAAGATCTGGTCCTAGAGCATAAACACAAAGTGGAACGAACTTTCTGTCTCACGCGCACACACACACACACACACACACACACGTGTGTGACTGCAACAGAGAGCATTTTTATAGAAACTGGCAAATAAAATCCACAAAACTGGCATAAATCTGAAAAAATTCCATACATAAATGAAGGACAAATACTAGAGCACAAATGCAACATGGAACAATCATGAGAAAGAGAGGGAAAAGGGCAAATAAAAGAAAGATGAAAGGCAGCTTAACTTTTGCATAACCTCCCTATGGACCTCTAGTGGATAATGTGGTCATTGCACTCTCTCTTTCTCTTTAACTATAATTCCTAAAGTTTTTCCACAAACCTACAGATGGCGGTATTCTATCCCTAACACATAGAGCAATGTCCAAAAACTATTAATATTTATTTAAGATCATCATTCAAGTGATTTTGTTCATAAAACAAAAAAAAATGTATGACATAGTTAAGTATTTGTGCAGTAAATAGGTAAAAAACGACCAAATACCCTCAAAAACACAGCATAAATGTATAGTTGAGAAGTAAATAAAAAAAATGATATATAGTTTTCCATGTAAAAAATGTATATTTCCTTATGCAATCGCTCTGTAAAAGACTCAAGCGTAACTTGAGGGACGATTAAGGGTTAAGGTAAAACATGTAGTCATTTAGAGAGTTTAACTGATCGAGTACATACCTTGAATGCCTAAATATAAACATGTCAGCCTAACCCATGAAGGTTGACCATCGTGTGTTTGTCTTGTAGTTTGAACCGCTCTGTTTTCTTGCATGTAAAGGTGATCTTCTCCGTGGATCAGACGTATGAGCTCATGTCCTGTCTGGAGGAACTCAACTCCGAAACCAAAGACTCACAGCAGACAGACCAGGTACCGCCCATCCCAGAAACACACCATTATAATGTTTTAGTTGGACATTAAGACGTTTCTCTTCTGTGTTCCAGGATGACGATATCGAGTCCACAAAGACGGAGCTCCTGCGCCTGTCTCTGGCCCGTAACCTCGCCATGGCCATCGTGAAAGAGGGAACGATAGAAACATAAGTTCATCTGGTTCACACTCAAAAGCTGTATTTCGCTGTCTTGGTGTCCTGTATATAATTCAGAAATCTTGGATGAACATGTGATGTCTTTTATAAAAACGTTTTTCCAGTATTTGCAAAATAATCGTCTTTCATATTGTCTTTTGTATAAAGGTTTTGTGAGTTGTTGGGCTCTTTTGAATTAGAATTTGAGGTACAGGGGTGGGAAAATATCATAAAACTACAACTGTAAATTGTTTCTGGTGCAAGAAACCTTGACTGATATTGTAAGTACATGGTTTATTCGATTTAAGTCCCATTCACACTAAAAACCACCATAACCACCGTAGACATTGAGGGGGGCATGAATTAGAAATGGCCAAATTGTCCCCCCCTCCCAATATTTGATACTCTTGAAGCTGTTTTGCTGTACTCCATTACACACCGCTCTCTCTGTTGTCTACGATGACAAAAGTAAAATGTTAAATTTTTGGGTTGGTCTTCCTCAGTGGTGGCCAATCACATCGGAGAAGGCGGGGCTTACGGTTTGTGCGAATTCCAATGTGACACTTAAAGGATTAGTTCAGTTCAAAATGAAAATCTCCCCCATCTCATCCAAGATGTTCATGTCTTTCTTCAGTCGAAAAGAAATTACGTTTTTTTGAGGAAAACATTCCAGGATTTTTCTCCACATATTGGTCTTCAATGGGGACCAACGGTTGAAGGTTCAGCATGATCCCAGACGAGGAATAGGGTCTTATCTAGACAAACCATCGGTCATTTAAAAAGAAAAATTATGTTTTTTAACCTAAATTGCTCATCTTGCGCTGCTCTGCGACACACCATGGATTGCGTAATCATGTCGAAAAGGTCACGCTAGGCGGAAGGACCGCCCCAAGCGAACGTGCGAGGACTAATACAAACATCCTTTACTAAAAAAACACTCCATCTCCAACTCAAAATCGTCCGACATCGTTGTTTAACCTTTTTTTTTGCTAAAGGATGTTTGTATTAGTCTTTGCACAAGCGCTTTGTAAACACAGGGCGGTACTTCTGCCTTTCTGACGGGATTACGCAATCCCTGGTGTGTCGCAGAGCAGCGCAAGATGAGCAATTTAGGTTAAAAAGTATATAATTTTTATTTTAGAAAATGTTGGATGGTTAGTCTAGATCTGACTCTATTCCTCGTCTGGGAGAGCAGAGCCTCTGAAGTCCTTCCTTTGAAACTGCATTGATTTGGACCTTCAACTGTTGGTCCCCATTGAAGTCCATTATGTGGAGAAAAATCCTGGAATGTTTTCCTCAAAAAACGTCATTTCTTTTCGACTGAAGAAAGAAAGAACATCTTGGATGAGATGGGGGAGAGTAAATCATTAGGACATTTTCATTTTGAAGTGAACTTTACGTTTTTCTTTATTTCCTTAAATCCCTTTTAATAATCAAATTCCTTTAAATAAACCAATAAGACCAATACCTCCCGCCCCCCTTCAACAGGCAAAAACAAAACATTGGTGATGGCCTTGCTAAAAACCATAACAATAGCAATTTTATAATCAATAATGATTAAATATAACATTTTATAATAGTTTATCTCCAATAAAATAGCTGTTTTGATTACAACAACCGCACAAAGGAACGATATCGTCGAAATAACTTAATAAAAAAAAAATTTAACCACTGCGGAACAATACAGCCAATCAGAATCATTTCTACTTATAAAAGCGCGCGCTGCAATTCCCTTCACTGAACGTAACTGACGCGAGCGCTTATCCACCTTTTTCCTGGTTAGCGAAATTACCCATGATTCATAGCGGGTTTGAACCGGAAGTCGGTTGTCCTTTTCCGGTTCGAAGCTTGTGTACGTTTGATAGCTTGTAGCTCGCTATCTTGTTTGCTGTAAACGCCGGTGTTTCTCCATGGATGACGCACAAATGGACAAAAAACGGAGATGGATACACACTATGGATGTTTTAACAAGTCGTGACGACAGTACTGTAACAGTCCCTCATCCATCCCGTCTGACGGACTGGTTAGATGACATGAAGCAATGGCCCGATGTTAGCTACATCGACGTTGTTAACTACCTTTTATTTTCTGAAGGTGTTGACGGCGAAGAATTGCGTAATTACAAAAGCACAGAAGCATATACTTACTTGCATAGTAACAAAATAGGTACAGTATTGTTGAAGAAACACAGCGGTTTTATATTTTTGAAGGCAGCAGTAGAGCCCAGTCAGAGTGTCAATAAAGCTAAACATACAGCATGGGTAATGCTGAGGGAAAGTGGAGTCATTGAGACAGTCGGCTGCTCTTGCATTGCCGGGTTAGGGAAGTCATGTAGCCATGCAGCAGCTATTCTATGGAAGGTAAAAATAAAAAAAAAACTACATATGCACAGCACTTGACAAAATTTACTTTTACACTTGTAATTTAATATACTTATGTTCATGCTTACTGTCTTTGTTATTAACATTACTATTAATAATAGCAATGTTAATAGTAAGTGAATAAATAACCAAGACAGTATTGACAATGATGCCATTATTGCAGGTGCAAAATGCAGTGATTGGTGGAAAGACAGGGCTTGCATGTACAGATGAGCAGCGCAGGTGGAATGCAGGGACATCAAAGAACATTGAGCCTAAACGTCTGAGTCAGATTAACTTCAGGCACCACAAGGCAGAACAGCAATACAGTGTTAACTGTAGGGCTGTAGCCAGTCAACCACTCCCAAATACACCACATCATATGTCACACAAAGATTTCAGAGACAGTGTGGACAAAGCCCCCCTCCAACCACTTTTTGTCCTAAAGAACACTTTAATTGGGAAGTGTTATAATGCCTCACCATCAGCAGAACAACCTAGCGCTTACAGTGCAGTTCATGACAAATTTCTTCAGCCACATCAGATACACAATAACGAGCTTAGCTGTAATTCATGCAAGGCATTCTACCAGGCATACGTTGAAGTTAGTGATGCCCAAGCAGCTCAATTAGAATTAGAAACCAGAGAACAAAGTGCCTCTGATTTGTGGCACAATTGTAGAAAAATCAGACTTACAGCAAGTTCTGCAAAAAAGGTTCCCGTCCATGCAACCACAAGCAGTGACAAATTTCTATGTGAGCACATATATCCCTCATTTCGTGGTAACTATTCAACTAACTATGGAAAAGCAAATGAATGTAAAGCTTGCCAAGAGCTAAAAGAAGAGGGCATGAGCATTACTCATAGGGGCACTGTTGTGAGTGTCCAAGAACCATGGCTCTCTGCCAGTCCTGATGGGGTCATTGACTCGTGTGTGCTACTGGAAGTAAAATGTCCAGTGCCAACCCAGCCCTCACTTACTGTACAGCTTACTCAGAAATGCAGTGATGTCAAACTAGTAGATGGAGAGCTGCAATTGCAAAAAACTGGCAGTAGGGGATATTACATGCAAATACAGCTTACAATGTTTTGCACAGGTCTAAAATCTGCTACCCTTTTGATCTGGACACCCAAAGAGCATGTTTCCCTTACAGTGCAGTATGATGAGGCATTTGTGAGGGAGCAAGTCAAGCGATTGAGAGGTTTTTATTTCTCACGTATGCTACCTCGGCTTGTAGATGAATATGCTGCAGGACGGTTCAAGCTAAATAAAAGATACATGGAGGTAATGGACAAGGTTCAGTGAACATCTGCACATGTGGCATATAAAAAGGAAAACATTCACACGTCATATTTGAAAAGTTGTTAACATTGAATGTAGTTTAATATACAGTATACCAATTTAGTTGAAAAATACATATTTACATGCTGTACAACAACAAATGTTCACATACACTACACTTTTTGTAGCATTTTAGCCATTGTGGTATCATTTAATTTTCATCAGTTCATTATATACTGTAAATACTATTGTATATACATGGATCACATTAAATCATTAAACTTTGTTAGGCCTATATACAGATCAGTCTCAGGTTGACACTTGTAGTTCTGAAAGTTTAGTTGCACAACATAAGGTAATGTTTATGTATGTTTAATGTATGCCTTAGTTTGAGGTAATTGTTTTTAAAGAAAACATTTTCTGAAATGCAATGTAATATGGCACTTAATGTTTCGTTTTTGAGTGATATTTTAAACAATGTAGGCAATAAAAATGTTGCTATTTCCGCAAATTAAACTAGCTCTTCAATTTCGCACAAGATCCTCCCTCAGATTAACAAGAGCAGCGCACACTCTTAGAATCTTGTCAATTTTAGGAGCCATAGTGATTGGAACAACCTGGGACAGTATTTTGTAAACTTTCAAACGGCGAATTGCTCTTTCAACATGAATTCTCACATGTGCAATTCGTCTAGTACTTGTCACCTGTTCCTCTGTTAGCTGTCCACGCTTTTTTGTGAAAGACGGCATTACTAACTTCACCTTTCTCTCAAACAGCAAGTCTTTTATGGTAAAGCCTCTATCTGCCATGACCTCATCTCCAGGCATTAAGTAGTCCAATATGCCCGAGTCCATAGTGATAAATTTGTCACTGCATCGTCCTCCATATGCTGCAGAAATGAACATAATTAGTCCACATGGGGCAACAGCTACCAGGTATTTCACAGTGTTATGCGAATAATAATGACTGTATGTTTCTCCTCTGGAATCAAGGTTTTTGGGTTTCTGTAAAAGGCTCTCACTGCAGTCTATAATACATGTTGTACTGGGAAAATTCCTCTTGAAGGCTGCAGGCATGGTTGCCCGAATAGTTTCTCTTGGAAGCCATGGAATTAGAGGTCTTAAAACTTCCTCTAGTTTGTCGATCCAATATGAGAGTATCTTGCTAGCCATGCTCAGTGATACATGAAACTGTCTGCTTAGATCACCTATTACACGGTTAGTTTTTAATTTCATAAGTGTCATGAGAACTTGATCTCGAACAGGCATTGCAAATGAATTACTGGCATGTCCTTCCAGTGTTGATGCAAAAATGTCAAATGTTTCTAGATCTAGACCAGTGTAGAGCAAAGCATCCGCGTTACATTGAAGCAAAAAGTAGGCAATATCATCACATTGAGTCATCTTATCCTGCACATCTTTTCTGCTGGCGGCCTTGCAGTAATTATGATCTTGCCGGGCAGGGTCCTCCCACTGTGTATGGACTGAGTGTAACTGTTGATGAATGGGAGTTGCAGAACTTGAGTTGCTGATCTGGTCTGAAGCAGTTGTGGACAGGTCCGCTGAGCAGTCTGACCAAAACAAAAGTATTGCCAAAGTTACACAGTAGGAAAGTAAACACTAGAAGTACAACATTTCATAATTTACCAGTAAATGTACATTTTGTATTAATTATTATTATTTTCAGTTTCCAGCCCAACGTTATATAAGCAGTATTTTTATATATAAGCAGTATTTTTATATATAAGCAGTATTTTTTATATATATATATATATATACACACACACATACATATATATATACACACACACATACATATATATATACACACACACATACATATATATATATATACACACACACATACATATATATATATACACACACACATACACATATACACATACACACATACACATACACATACACATATATATATATATATATATATATATATATATATATATATATATATATATATATATATATATATATATATATACATACATACATATATACATATATATATATACACATACATATATACATACATACATATATACATACATACATACATATATATATACATAAAAAATACTGGTGTGTTTATATATATTTAAATATATACTGTAAAGTTACATTTTAACTTACGAGGTCTGTTTTCGATGTCTTCATTGCTGCTGCTAGCCGTTTCCGACACAGTTAGCCGGACTAGCTTTCTCCTCGTCTTCGGAGGAGGTCGGTCATAGCCCAGGTAAAGCTCCGGATCAGGATACAGTTCGGTTGGCTTTTTTTTTACGAAATGGAAAGAGCAAACATACACTTTCTTTGGAGGGTGTTTTAGTTTCAAAGCTGCAAGCCACGCTGTTTTGCGTTCCTCATTCCTTGGCATGGAGTGCAAAGCATAGGGCGATGGACACGGACAATTTCTTCGAAGTTGTTGATGTTCGAAGCAAGACGTTTCCGACAAAATCTTCAATTTTTTTGAATTGTTATGGCAACCAACAACGGCACAAGTTGAACCTGAGCTCATGTTAACAACATTTAAACAAAACTTATTCTAATCAACGTAATGTTTGTTGCCTTCTCTGTCGATATCATGGCACGCTAGTAGAGGTTAGCCGCTGAACAGGAAACACAATACCGGAAACCGGAAGTAAGTCAGGACCCATTGGTTGCTGGAGAAACAGGCGGATAGTACAACAAAAACACCGTTATCGTCCGTTGGTGTGACGCGAACGAACATATATAGTTATCGATCTTTGCGTGAACGGACCTTTACTGTAGCTACAGTTGTGATTTGTACTGATATCGCTCCAGAAACCGTCGTCGTTCAGATTCAGCGATGTGTAAAACAGCAGGGACTCGTCAAATCGCTGCTTTACGACAGGAAAGGAAGTTTAGACACACTCAAACACCCTCCATTCATTTATTGACTAATATATAACTCCAAATCACAGACCAGCTGCAGTTCTCACATTATAAATGGCCAAATGCAGTTCCACTTGGTCAATAAGACTGGTATTGTTGTACCCTTGTGTTTTTTAAATTATTCTGCTGATGAAACACTGCAAAAAATCTCTTTCCAAGAAATTTCAGTAGACAAAAAAACTCTTTAAGCTGTGGAAAATAAGTGATATAGGAGCTTTTTTACAGCGGATACCATTGAAAACACGGTAAGTCAGCCTCGCTTTCGTCATGATAGGTCTATAAAGGTAGGTCAGGACATTTTATCCATCAGAAATTGAGTTGAATGGTGAAAACTGCTTTTTTAATTCCCATCCAACAAGTAAAAAGAAAGAAACGAGAGCTGGTCAATCGATTTGAAGTCTTTAATGGCGCAGTACACATGATGAAATCATTATTAAACACCAGAGCAGTGCATCATCATCATCATCATCATCATCAAACATCATCATTTTTCATAAGTTCTACATTTGTCCCACATACTTTCATGAGTCCTCCTAAACCTCGTCATCATCATCATCAGACCAGATGAAGCTTTGACTCTTTAACCTAGACATAATGATTCATTAATATACACACAAGGCTCCTCTCAAATACTGGAAATGCATCATCACGTCAGACAGAATCGGCGGAGATGCTCCACGATGTCCAGAAATACAGATTAATGCGTTCAAACAGGACCAGATTCATCCGGGTCATATTTCACCCCCCCCCCCCCCCCAAAAAAAGACACATTTAGCAAAATTAAGACTATTTTCATGTTTGTTTTGCAGGCGAAACATGATGGAATATAAATATGATTTGTGTGTGAGATTCACTCCGAGTCTAAACACACGGTCATAATGAATTGTACGATTATCACACATCAGAGGAGGAGCAGCTATCCGCACGTGCTTTTAGTCAGACACATCACGGTTTGTTTGGGACTAAAAATCACATGAGGCCTTTATCTGATGAAGGAAAATGCTCTCTTTCTGCTTCAAAGAATCTAACCACGTGAAACACACACATCTCCAAATCTGACTATCATCGTTAACTCGAACTCCTCAATCGAGAAAAATGTCATAATTAAATAAACAAATCTAAAGGCTATCGACTATCTAAAACAGAATAAGACGACAGACTGTAAGTCCAAACGTTCCTGTAGCAGCAATAAATAAAACCAGAAACAGTGTTGAACTACTAGAACATAGGCGGATACAAAAAAACTCAAAATAAACAATAGTGCTACTCTGACTTGATGTAAACTCGTCTGACTGCAGGTACATTCGTTTCTGATGCTTCGTGATTCAACAGCTGAAGTTTGTAGCGAACGAATCTTAGTTCTAGAAACGGCAACGTCCAAAATGCTTTGTTTTTTTTTAAAGGAGCGTACGATATTTAAAATCACGGTTAAATACACTCCACGGACGGCGGCGAGGTCATGTGACACATCAGTATCAGCTCGGCTTCTGACTTTACCACAGTTTACACCAAAATACCACCGTAAATAAGATACAAAAAATAGTGCTTGGAAAAACAAGTAGTCAGTGAAAGCAGCCGCTCAACTAAGTATATTTTATACACGTAAACATTAGATAAACCTACACATTTACATACAACTTAAATATCTATATATAAATGGGTAACAAGCAGGGTTATTATAGTTAACTAAAACCATAGACTGTAAAAAAAAGATGGACGACGCGCCTTCAGTGCGAAATATGGCGCGAGTCTCGTGATCGCGAAGATGAGCCGCGATATCAAGGTCCCGCCTAATTACAAATTAATGTGTAATTAACAGTTATGGAAATGTAGAAATTAAAGCTCCAATCTCCTCCTGAAGTTCCCGAAAAATGTCTGTTCAGAGAAGCTGTCAATCATGAGGCCACACCCCCGTTTTTATGGCATCAAAAAACTAACTAACACCAAACTTATTTAAAGAACGAACACTTGAACTTACACCAGTGTGATAACAGCCTAAAATGACTTTCTTTGGAAAACACGTGTTTGAAGTGTAATTAGTTTGTCTATGTCACATTACACTTGATGGAGTGGGCGGGGCTTATGAGCTATACTGGGACCAGTCACCTGGGGGCGATCGCTTTGGCTTCACTTTTCAGGACTTGTGTGGCACGCTTGACTAAAACCAAAAATCATTTAAAAAAAAAAACATTTTACTTTTTTGGTTTTACATTTCGTTACTTGAAATAAAAATGTTTATATTTTAGCCTGTTGCCAAAGCAACATTTCTCGTTTTCGTTTAGTTTCACGATTAACAAAAAATAACTAAATAGAGAAAAAAATATAAAAACTATACACACACACACACATAATAAAAAAATGCTAAAAACAAGCAAAATTACTAAAACTAAAATGACACTGAAAATACAAAAATATAAACTAATAAAATATAAATTTTATACACACTGAACAAAATTATAAAACGCAACACTTGTTTTTTGAGCTGAACTCAACTTTTCTCCGACACAAAAGGCCTATTTCTCTCAAATATTGTTCACAAATCTGCCTAAATCTGTGTTAGTGAGCACTTCTCCTTCTCCGAGATTATCCATCCACCTCACAGGTGTGGCACATCAAGAAGCTGATTAGACACGTGATTATTGTGATTGTTACGGTGCGTTCACACCAGCCGCGAATGAAGTGTTAAGCGCGAGTGATTTACATGTTAAGTCAATGCAAATACGCGAATAGACATTCTGCGGCGCGATTTGACCGTTTCGGCCGTTTGACGTGATTCGCACGAGTTGAAAAATCTGAATTTTGGCGGATATTCGCGCCGCGTTAACCAATCAGGAGCTTTGCTCTAGTAGTGACAACAATGAGGAGAAAATCATGTGTGTTTACCCGGAGCTGTACAATGCATCTTCATACTTTATAGAAACAGGAATAAAAAGGATCTTGCTTGGAAGAAAGTGAGTGAGGAGGTCGGACAGTCTGGTGAGTTGTAAAAAGCACTCTTTACTCAATTTGAGCTATACATATTGAGACTACAGCTAGCTAAAGCCGGCAAATTGAGCTTATTCACCGTATTTTAAAACAATCCATGTCAGCCATTTCGCAACGAGACGAGTCGCCGGGCAGAAGCCCCTCCTATGACGCAAATTTGCGTCTTGTGATGTCACGCGTAAATGAAGCGAGTAAACTCAAAACGTCCAACTACACGCGAATAGCGTGATTTATTCGCACAAGTCGCGTCTGGTGTGAACGCGCAGTTAGGCTGGCCACTCTAAAATGTGCAGCTCATGAAAAATGGGGGCAAAAACAAAAGTGTTGCGTTTATAATTTTGTTCAGTGTATATATATTATATAAAATAGTATCTCAATGATACTAAAATAACACTGGTAAAAAGTATGGAAGCTTGTTTCCGCCTCTGAATAATAATAAAAAAAAAAAGGTAATTGCGACTTTTTATGTTACAATTATTATTTTTTTCATTCTCGCAATTCTGACTTTATAACTAGGGATGCTCCGATCGATAGGCAGGGATTTTGACAACATTTTAAAAGTGACCCATTTCTGATATCTGCATTTACACTACACTTGGCGAAACGAATAAAAGATAATATTATAATATCAAAACAAATCAAATATCAATAGTACATTGAGTTTAATTTGTTGACATGGAATCCATAGAAACATTTGTAATGCAATAGTTTCAAACTTATATCAAAATCATTTAATAGTACAAATTCTTCGAAATTCTTGATTATGCCCACAGATCTGCTATGAGAGTTAGGGCGCTTTCACACCAACCTTTTTTGGATTTTCTGACTTTTCAGTTTGGTCCGAATCAAAACTACAGGTGTGAAACCTCCCCTGACCACGGGCCGGACCAAACAGACGAAATTTGGTCCTACGAAAAGAGGTCCGGATCAAACTGAACAAAGGTTCGGTTCGTTTCTAGTGTGAAAGCATTTTCTGTACGGTTCGGATTTTCAGACCATTTACAGGAAGTTCCTGTTTATGTTTAAATATTATAATGTTATTTTTAAATTTCATCTAGACTACGTTGATTATGAAAAGTGAAAAGATGCGCAATATGTCAGAAGACAGAAGGTCAGAAATGATTTGTATGATTTTGCTTAGAAAGCCTTTCTTTAAAGTGAATTGCGTTTTGTATAAATTGTATCTTAATTTTAATCAATATTTAATCAGATAATTGCCTGGATTTAATAAATAAATAACGGACCTTGTAGCGGACTCTCAGGTGTGAAAACGCCCTTAGTGTGTGCTAATGGTCTGGTGGTAGAACTTTTGTTAGGAACGTCAGAGGTTCTGGCTTCGAATCTGCCATCGAATTGTTTTTTTTTTTTTCTCATTAAAAAAACTAATTCAATTCATATCAGATTTAACTCCACATATGAATGAGGACCGATCTGAGAATCCATATGCTTTTTTCCCGCTTACACATTCATGGGTCATATCCGATCTGTGCCACACGGGAGGAAAAAACATCAGAATTGGGTCACTTGAACCACGCAGTGCAAATGCGGCCTAAATTTGGCCGATCTCACAAACCAATCCCAATCTGATGATGTAAGACTTTAGCTCCACAGTCACCCGTCATGTTTTTAAAGAAATATCACATGGAGGAACATTGGCTATATGATTTAAAACAACGGATTCAATGCCTCTGTCACACACACACACACACACACACACACAGCGACAAGGAAACTGATCTGTGTCTGTCCTTCTTCAGGTCAAGTCATATTCATGAAAAAAATGAGCTTGCTCATGATCATGATGACAGGAAATCCTGATCGGAGCATCCCTGTTTATAACACACAAATGCGACTTTATATCACGCAACTCTGAGAAAAAGTTGGAATAAGTCGCAATTATTAGCGAAAACAAGCTTCAATGAAGGAAGTCATTTCACACAAATTAAATAAAACATATGTTTAACTTAATTTAACTACAATAACCTACAATAATAATAATAATAAATAGTTGAAAGTGCAGTCCATTATAGTTTTCCTGTGGTATTTTGATGTAAACTGTGGTGAAAGATCAGTCTCTGAAACGTGTGGTCATCATGTGTGTCACTGACGTTGCGTTATTGTATTAATATCCAGCTTTAATTTTCGCAAAAAACACATCAAGCATCAACCTCTGCTTCACACCGCTACAGTAAAACACTGATGGACATAAAGAAGCAGCACAACTGAATGCGGATACTTGAGGGTTTGAGAGTCCTACAGGGATCCCCATCGCTCGGCTGGAGGAAACTGATCCAGCTCTCCCACCTCAGAGTACTGCCGCTCTCCCAGAAGATACGTCAGCTTATAGCGCAAGCGCACGCGCTCCTGAAACACACACACACACACACAACAGCAGTTAACCTTTATGAAGTGGTCGCATTTTTTATTATTTATTCCCACATTTTCTTCAAATAATAATTACAGTAACAATAATATTATAAATAAAAAACACATTTAAAAAGGTATTTTAAATAAATACTTTTTTTTTTTAAATAAATGCAAAAAAAATTATGAATTTATCCCCCCTTATTTTTTAAATAATAACAATATTAAACAATTATATTAATATATTATATTTACATATTATAATTAATTTATAAATTTAAAAAGGCAAGATATTTTATTGATTTTTATTTAATTAAATATAAAAATGTCATTATGTATTTCCCCTTATTTTTTTATAACAATAAAAAAAAATGTTTTTTATTATTTATAATAATGTTTCCCCCCCTTATTTTTTAAATAATAACAACAACAACAACATTATAAAAATATATATTTTTAATAATTAAAAAAAGACTTTCAAAGATTTTTATTCATTCTTATTTAATTAAATACAAAAAAATATTATTTATTCTCCCTTATTTTTAATAACAATAAATATATTCTAAATAATAAGTTTTCAAAAAGATTGTATTAATTTCTTTGTATTAAATACAAATATTTAATTATTATTTCAGCCTTATTTTTAAATAACAACAACAGTATTATAAATACTTAATTTTAAAATATATTTTAATTTATAATCAAAATATTTTAATAAATCTAAGATAAAAAGTATATCATTTATATTTGAAAATAAATATTAATAAATATTTAACCTATTTTTAATGTAATAAAATATATAGTTTTTTTTCTAATTTCTTTATTAATATACACCAATCAGGTATAACATTATGACCTAATATTGTGTCGGCCCTGACCCTTCGAGGCATGGCCTCCTCTAGACCCCTGAAGGTGTGCTGTAGTATCTGTCACCAAGATGTTAGCAACAGATCCTTTAAGTCCTGTAAGTTGTGAGGCGGGGCCTCCATGGATCGGACTTGTTTGTTCAGCACATCCCACAGATGCTCGATTGGATTGAGATCTGGGGACTTTGGAGGCCAAGTCAACGCCTCAAACTCGTTGTTGTGCTCCTCAAACCATTCCTGAAGCATTTGTGCTTTGTGGCGGCGCATTATCTGCTGAAAGAGCCACAGCCACCAGGGAATACCGTTTTGGAGATGCTCTGACCCAGTCATCTAGCCGTCACAATTTGGCCCATGTCAAACTCGCTCAAATCCTTATTTGCTATTCACTTCACCCTGTCATATTGTTATGCCTGATTGGTGTATATATAAAAAAAGTATTGTGTGTGTGTATGTCTCACCTTCAGTGGGTTGGCGAGGAGCATGACCTGAGTGATGGACGCGGGGGGCTGAATGGGGTTAAAGGGCGCAATCTCTGTACCTGACGGAGGCTGAAGCTTCACTCGCATAGACTGACAAACACAAGACCACAGGGTCAGAGGTCATATTTAAAGTGTAACTCGTGCTTCAGAACTGCACAGCAAGATCAAACTCGTTTAACCCTCTGGTGCTCTTCGGTCATTTCTGACCGGAAAATGTTCTGTTTTGAAATGTTAAAAATCACAGCTTCATTGGAATGATATGAAACTTGGTGACTTTTCTAGCATTAGGTATGTTAACACACAAAACAAAATAGGGTCATGATTCGAGCATGCTAATTGGTCGTTAAAAAAAAGTAGCGTTCATTGTCTTCGGTCATAAATGACCGACCATAGGAAATGAATGGGAAATCGGCAACAATTCACTGAATATTTGTGTGTACAATCTACAAATTGGCCAAAATGCTGAAAAAAAGTACACAGCAGTAAAGGGGTGACGCTCTAAAACATCAAGAGTGTGATATTGACACATCCACTCACACACACACACACACACACACACACACACACACACACACACACACACACACACACACACACACACACACACACACACACACACACACACACACACACACACACACACACACACACACCTATGAAAATCTGAACCTATGAACCACATTTGGAATTTTTAAAAATCACAGCTTCATCTGAAAAATATGAAACTTGGTGAATTTTCTAGCATTAGGTATGTAAACACACAAAAAAATTGAGGGCATGATTCGAGCATGCTGATTGGTCGTAAAAAAATACTCCCACTTGTGCTCTTCGGTCAAAAGTGACCACCATAGGAAATGAATGGGAAATCTGCAAAAACACAAATTCACAAAAAAAAAATCTATATTTCTAACAAAAAAAATATCTAAAACTTTATAATAAATAGTCTGAGATTTTTTAAATATATATTCAAATCCATAAAAAAAAAAATCATTAAATGTGTTCAAAAGAGAACTAGGGGATTATCAAGCCTCTCCATTGAGACCTCTAGTGGTCACACACATGGTTGCAGGATTTCTTAAATAATTCCAAAAGAGGGCACTAATCTGCCTTCAAAAAAAATTATTTGGAAGGCCTAGTCTCTATTTTAACCTGAAATACTGCAATAATAATTTTTTTTATTTATTTTTTTATAATTTTCAATGGCAAAAATAGACCATAATTATTGCATAAATATTAAAAAATACCATAAAATCATCTCAAAATACAAAATTAAAAAGAAAAAATATTATTGAAGAAAAATAAATTGCATTGGTTTTACTGGGGTGGAGGAAGTTTAATTTTTAGGTGACCGGTCACTTATGAGCGGGAAGACAACCAATGCAACCCCTAAACGAAGAGCACCAGAGGGATAAATAAATCTCTGCGTGGCATTTCACATCTTAATAGTTAAATTAATATTCAGTTCATTTTGTGATATCATTTTGAGAATCATAAATTAATATAAATCTCTCTGTGTTTGCAGTGAAGGCCTCACCTTAGGAACGGCTGCTTGCAGCAAAACGCTCCGCACGGGCAGCGGCGCCGTGTTGAGCAGCGACACCACGATGACCAGAACATCCGCTCGACCCGGCGGACAGTCCATCGCAAAGTGCAGAAGAACACGAACTCCATCCTTATCATACACCGTCACAGGTAAGACTTTACCTGAGGACACCAGAGAAACACTGAGTTAATGCTCAGCAACTTCATCAGCGAGGTAAGCAGGAAAAAAACTAAATCAAACGCTTTAACTGCATAAACCTACGATTACTAAACACAACTAAGTAGCGCTGGGCGATATGGCTCAAAAAAAATATCACGATATAATTTTCCATATCAGTCGATATCGATAATTATCACGATAAATGTCAAATCTTTATTTCTTTGAAGTTTAAAGGCGTATTTTTGCTCATGAGTGAAAGAGGTAGAAAACAGACACTGTGTAACTTATTCTTAGCTAAAAACACTTAGTTCTTTCAAAAATATATGTGCTCATTAATGTATATTTACTCCTTTCAAGTAATAAAGTATTCTCGTAAGTTTATTGAAAACACATACGGGTGAGGGTTCGAATGCGGGTCGCCATGTTGCTCCTCCATCTTGAAAGTACATTAGCCAAAGAGGGACATACCCGTAAATTCAAGCTTCGCCTTTGGAGTAGGAGTTAAAACGAAATTGAGAGGAACAGAAACTAATATTCACTGGATGGTCATATACCTTTTCACCACTAGAGGGGGGAAAATATCACACAGTGTAGCTTTAAGTTTGAATAAAAGGACATAAATGAGATTTTTTTGTTTTTTTAAATGGAGGGACAGAAATCTCAGGTTTTATTAGTGTTTGTAAGTTAAACGAAAATTCACATTTTGGGAGAATTATACCTTACACGGTAAGCAAAGCCTTTGATAAAACTATAAAAAGTGCAAATCATAGGGTTTACATTGATATATAATCGCAATCTCAATATTACGATGCGTCGCTACGCCCTTAGAAACTCCACAGGCGCGAGTCCACGGGTTCAGAGAGAGATAAAAACACCCTCGATTGAAACGAGAGTCTATTCTGCAGGTCTGGGGAGAGAAAAATCCAGTTGTAAATCACACAGTGTAGCTTTAATTGTGGTTTTAAACTATCCTTTATTGTCAAAACACACTGGACACACTGGAGGCACATTGGATACATTAAAGGGTTAGTTCACCCAAAAATGAAAATTCTGTCATTAATTACTCACCCTCATGTCGTTGGACACCCGTCAGACCTCCGTTCATCTTCAGACACAAATGAAGATATTTTAGTGTAAATCTGATGGCTCTGAAAGGCCTCCATTGGCTCAATGCACGGTTCACTCTCAAGACCCTTAAAAGGCACTAAAGACGTCGTTACAAAGTCTATCTCACTACAGTGGTTCTACAATAACTTAATGGAGTGACGAGAATAGTTTTTGTGCGCAAAAAAACCCTAAATAACGACTTATATAGTGATGACGATTTCAAAACACGGCATCATGAAGCTTCAAAGCGTTATGAATCAGTGAGTCGAATCAGCAGTTTGGATCATGATTCGACTCACTGATTCATAACGCTTCGAAGCTTCATGATGCTGTGTTTTGAAATCGTCATCACTATAGAAGTCGTTATTTAGGGTTTTTTTGCGCACAAAAACTATTCTCTGTGATTCATAAAGTTATTGTAGAGCCGCTGTAGTGAGATGGACTTTGTAACAACGTCTTTAGTGTCTTTTAAGGGTCTTGAGAGTGAACCGTGCATTGTGCCAATGGAGGCCTTTCAGGCCTTTCAGATTTACACTAAAATATCTTCACTTGTGTTCTGAAGATGAACGGAGGTCTGACGGGTGTCCAACGACATGAGGGTAAGTAATTAATGACAGAATTTTCATTTTTGGGTGAACTAACCCTTTAACGCATGCGATCATGTATAGACAGCTTATCACTCGAAAACCATTTCAAATTATCAGCGAAATTCAAAACGGTAACTCGTCCAGTCGGTCTACCTAAAGGTCAGAGAGGCGCTGCGGTCACTCACTGGGTCTGATGGACTCGAGCGGGACGTACAGGTTGGACAGGCTGGGCTCGGAGCTCCGTGCCGGGCTGCTCTGGAGCGAGTGGGATGGGGATGAGAAAGGCTGGAAGAACGGGCTGCCTGGAGCCGAGCCGCCCGTCACAGCCTGAGCCCGGGCCACAGCGGGCGAGCCGGGCACCGCCCCGCTCATAAACGGGTTAGTGGCCGCGGAGCCCATGGCACCTCCAGAAAGACCAAAAGTACCTCCAGCGATGCCACTCAGACCAGAAACACTGCACAAAGACAAACAATGGCTGAAATCTTATTTGTATAGTTAAATAAGCCGTCTACATGGGCAGCTCCCTTCTAAAGGAGCATCATGCACCCTCATAAGTGACCGATATAGGGTTGGGTATCGTTTGGGTTTTTTTCGATTCCGGTGCCAAACCGATACTTTTAAAACGGTACCGGTGCCTAAACCGATACTTTTAAAATGGTACCAGTGCCTAAACCGATACTTTTAAAACGGTACCGGTGCCTAAACCGATACTTTTAAAACGGTACCGGTGCCAAACCGATACTTTTAAAACGGTACCGGTGCCTAAACCGATACTTTTAAAATGGTACCAGTGCCTAAACCGATACTTTTAAAACGGTACCGGTGCCAAAACCGATACTTTTAAAACGGTACCGTTGCTTAAAACTGATACTTTTAAAACGGTACCGGTGCCTAAACCGATACTTTTAAAACGGTACCGGTGCCAAACCGATACTTTTAAAACGGTACCGGTGCCTAAACCGATACTTTTAAAATGGTACCAGTGCCTAAACCGATACTTTTAAAACGGTACCGGTGCCAAAACCGATACTTTTAAAACGGTACCGGTGCTTAAAACTGATACTTTTAAAACGGTACCGGTGCCTAAACCGATACTTTTAAAACGGTACCGGTGCCAAACCGATACTTTTAAAACGGTACCGGTGCCTAAACCAATACTTTTAAAACGGTACCGGTGCCTAAACGGATACTTTTAAAACGGTACCGGTGCCTAAACCAATACTTTTAAAACGGTACCGGTGCCTAAACGGATACTTTAAAAAAAAGGCCACAAAACGAGGTGGATGACATTAAATTAGGGCTGTCAAAAGATTAATCGCGATTAATCGCATCCATAATAAAAGTTTGTGTTTACATAATATGTGTGTGTGTACTCTGTTAATTATTATTTATATATAAATACACATACAAGCATGTATATATTTAAGAAAAAAATATTATTTTTATATATAAAACATTTATATTTATATATATTATAGCTTATATAAATGTATATACATGCAAATATTTCTTAAATATATACATGAATGTGTGTGTATTTATATATAAATAATAATTAACAGAGTACACACACATATATTATGTAAACACAAACTTTTATTTTGGATGCGATTAATCGCGATTAATGTTTTGACAGCCCTACATTAAATGGCTTTTTATTTAAATTGAACCATTTATTAAAAGTTTAATGTATACTTAAATGTATGAATATAAATAAATACAAAAACACAATTTACTTATTGACAAATTATTATTGACTTATTTACAAATTCACAGTAAAACCAAAGCCACCTAACCAAACTACAACAAGCCTAATATAACTCTAAATAACAGTTACAGTAATAACAGCAGTCGTCTGTATTCTTGCTCTGCTATAAACCAGCTTCAGCTTCAGCTTTATTTTGAAATATGATCATATTCTCTGGCTAAATATTTTAGAACGCGTCACCTTAATGTTTCCATGGCGACGCATCATGTTTCTCACATGACACACAGCAGCCGCAATAGCGGTTTATTTCGTTTTTTCTTTTTATTCAAAATATTCACAAACTTCTTAACTGTGTCACGAACTATCTGATGTTCAAATGTGTGAGTGAATGTGTTAGTTGATCTATAAAGCGCAATGGGCGGCGCCATGTTAGTTTGCGCCTCAGAATCGGATCCGTCGGATTTACAACACGAGTTCATTCTCATCTCACGAAATACATGAAAGTAAGTGACCAGTGAACTGGAAGAAGAATAGAGTAAACTATATAGTTACTATATAATGTACATGTATCTGATGTGAATAAAACACGTAACGTTAGTCAAATTATAACCGTCTGAAAGGATTGTCATAGCCGCTTTCATACACATCAGTGTGTGTTTTTTGCTAGTAGCCTAACTTATGAGCATTTAAATGTCTGAAACCTGAAATAAACATGATGTGGTTGTAAATGATGTGGTTGAAAACAGTGAATAGTTGTCATGATGTGACCAGCGCTGAGCGTCTGTCTCTGGCTCAGCCAAAGCGCGAAAGCACGTTTGAATTTTGGCACCGAAATCTGCTTTCTGATTCGGTCCAGTACATACCGGTTATATAAGTACCGGGGCCATATTGGCTCTGGGTTTCGGTACCCAACCCTAGACCGATATGAGCAGTTTCAGAGCAGAATCGTACCTCTTTCCACCTCCAAAGTCCAGCATGGAGAGATCCTGCATTCCCTGACTGACAGCCGGTGTGTGTGAGGTCTGCGCAGGTGTGTGTGATGTCGGAAAGACGGCGCTCGGGGCCGAGATGCTCCCAAACAAGTCCAGGCCCGGATCAGGAGCCTGACCGCAAGAGACCAACCGAAATGACAGATTCAATCACCTCTCGAAGGATTATTAGTATTCAGCATATGCGTATCCGCAGGTCCAAATGGTTTAGTGTGTGCTACCTGTAAGGACGTCCACTGACCAGACAATTCATCCAACTTTGGTCGGTTTGGCACAGAGGGCGGATCATTCAAGCCTGAGAATAAAATAACATTTACATGATGTTATAAATAAAACTGAAATGAAATAAAATTAGATCACACTGGACACACTGAATGCGCACTGGACACACACTCTGGACACACACACACACACTCTGGACACATGCACACTGGTCGCACACACACTCTGGACACACACACTGGAAGCACACACACTGGACACACACACACTGGACGCACACACATACTGGTTGCACTGGACGCACACACACACACTGGACGCACACACACACTGGTCGCACACTGGACACACACTGGACGCACACACACTGGTCACACGCAAAATGGTCGCACACACACTGTACGCACACTGGACGCACACACACTGGACACACTGTACGCACACTGGACGAACACACACTGGTCGCACACACACTGGTCGCACTGGTCACACACACACTGTACGCACACTGGACGCACACACACTGGACACACACTGGTCGCAAACACAATGGTCGCACACACAATGGTCGCACACTGGACGCACACACACTGGACACACACTGGTCGCAAACACAATGGTCGCACACACAATGGTCGCACACTGGTCGCACACACACTGGATGCACACTGGTCGCACACACAATGTTCGCACACTGTACGCACACTGGACGCACACACACTGGTCGCACACACAATGGTCGCACACTGGACGCGCACACACTGGACACACACACACTGGTCGCACACTGGACACACAATGGTCGCACACACAATGGTCGCACACTGGACGCACACACACTGGACACACAATGGTCGCACACACAATGGTCACACACACAATGGTCGCACACACAATGGTCACACACACAATGGTCGCACACACGATGGTCGCACACACACTGGACACACACTGGACGCACACACACTGTACGCACACTGGACGCACACACACTGGACACACACTGGTCGCACACACAATGGTCGCACACTGTACGCACACACACTGGACACACACTGGTCGCACACACAATGGTCGCACACTGGACGCACACACACTGGACACACAATGGTCGCACACACAATGGTCGCACACTGGACGCACACACACTGGACACACAATGGTCGCACACTGGACGCACACACACTGGACACACACTGGTCGCACACACACTGTACGCACACTGGACGCACACACACTGGACACACACTGGTCGCACACACAATGGTCGCACACACAATGGTCGCACACACAATGGTCGCACACTGGACGCACACACACTGGACACACACTGGTCGCACACACAATGGTCGCACACTGGACGCACACACTGGACACACACTGGTCGCACACACAATGGTCGCACACTGGACGCACACACACTGGACACACACTGGTCGCACACACAATGGTCGCACACTGGACGCACACACACTGGACACACACTGGTCGCACACACACTGTACGCACACTGGACGCACACACACTGGTCGCACACACAATGGTCGCACACTGTACGCACACTGGACGCACACACACTGGACACACACTGGTCGCACACACAATGGTCGCACACTGGTCGCACAAACACTGGTCGCACACACAATGGACGCACACACAATGGTCGCACTTCATGGTGATTATACCACTGTTATGTGGGATACAGTGCAAAAACATGGTAAACTCACAAATTAAAACAATCAATAACAATTTAAGAGAGAAATGCATTACCAAGAGACAAGAGTTCGTCGTCCAGTAAGGAGAGGGAGGTCTGCTGCTCAGGCGGTTTGTGATTGGGGCTGCTCGTCTGACTGCCGTGACCGCCGGCCAATCGGCGAGGAGGAGGCGGCAGCACAGGGATGGACGAGGCCGTGGGATTGGTGGAAGGGACCTGAGGAGCAGGAGGAGGAGCAGGAGGAGGGACGGTCGGCGGAGAGGAAGGTTCATCCAGTCCAGCCAGATCAATCAATGTGCCCGTGGTCTCACATCCTGACAGAACAACAAACATCATGTTGGAAGATATAACAAAATATTCCAGTTGAGGGGAGAAAAAACCGCCATCACCTTCACTAGCAGCCTGTCTGAGATCATCCCCCTCTCCGTCATCCACCTGTCCCTCTACGATCCGCTTATAAGAGCCGATTACTCTGGACAAGTCATCGTTTGCCTTGAGAATGTCACCTACGGGAAGCCAAGCAATAATGAACACTTCAAATACTCAGTCATCCCCTGAGAGTAAAGCGCTGTTTACCCAAACTGGAGTCGTTGTCCTCCGCTTCAGTGGCCAGCTTGAACGCGGTGCGCCGGAGTTTGTCACAGCGCTCGTACAGCTCCTGGACACAGACGTCAGGTCACATGATGTGAGTGCCGTTGTCATGGTTACATCAACCTAATTACACAAGCTCTAATAATACAGGTAAGAAACTGCTGTGATGATACAGTACAGCACTGCAAAATCAACCTCTGAACTATGAACTCATTATACGGTCATGTGACAACTGTACAAGTGAAAAAAGATATTCAATCAAGAACTGACAACGGACGAATTGAGCTGAAGAATGACATGAGACTGAAACTAATTCCATAAGATCTGATCATGAGGTGATAGAGAAAGATTATATTCTATACTCTACTGTACTATACTCTACTCTTCAAGTGCACTTAGTAAACTGGTTACCCTGCAAGAAATAAACTTGTGAGGTTTCTAACTGGTTAAAGGTCCCATGGCGTGGATTTTTTAAATTATTTTATAATGTTTCCTGAGGTGTACTTATATTTTTAGTATGATTTTTACCTCATAAAATGTCATAATTTAGAAATAAAAGGCATTTTTCTATCCTGTTATTACCCCTCTGGCTGATTGCTCTGTTTGAAGGGGCGTGTCTGCTGTGAGACTTCAGTGAAAACACCCACTGTTGTGATTGGCTGGCATCTTTGCATTTGAAATGAGTGTTAGATTATGTGGCGGAGGGGGGTGGTTTAACTAGATCTGCAAGCACTGCCAGAGAGAGAGAAGGACTGGACCAGAAAGACGGAGAACTAGAGAAAGATTGCTGAGAAAGTTATATTTGTATCTGAGAGTTCTGAATAAACACGAGTCCCAGTCACGGGACCCTGTCTTTTTCCTCCTTATTCTACGAACTTTGTAACATGTGGAACCCCTCTCGAATACTTTTACTACGTTTTTTTTACCATTACAGCTGTCAAGCTTTATTTTATGATCTATTCCCATCACATGAACTACTGCAGTGATGGGCATTGAGTACTCAGACAGTCTGTTGACCGAGTGAATGCTGTGATCTCGACATTGCAATGTTATTTCTGTCATGAAATGCTTTCACCACAACTAACAGCAAACACAACATCGACATGAATGCAGTAAGAGCTTTGTTGTGCTGCATAACAGCGTCATTCATTATAACGGCAGTTAGGGCAAGTGTGCAGATACACTCGCGACGTGTAGCGTTCACACCGGACGCGAATGACGCAAATAAATCGCGCTATTCACGCGAAGTTGGATGCTTGAACATTTTGAGTTTACTCATATCATTCGCGTGTGACATTCACTTCACAACAGATGCAAATTCGCGTCATGGGTGGGGCTTCTGCCAGCGGCTCGTCTCGTTGAGAAATGGCTGACATGGGCTGTGTTTACACGTCTTTTTTGTTAAAATTTTACTGTTAATGTGTGACAAAACGTAGTTTTAAGACTTTTTCAGGCGATAATGTAGTAGTTTAAAGCTCAAATCTGTGGTTTATTTATAAAGAGAGCGCCTACTCGAACATTTGATCTGGCATTTTCGGAGTTGTGAGCTCCAGTGGATCAGCGGCGCGCAGCGCTCGTCAAAGCCGGCGAGGGCAACCTTTCCTCGGGCAGTCCTTCTGCCGTCTGCCGCTGGCTCTGATGTCTCTGTGGCGTCTCCAGCTATAATTCGTCTTGTAACGGGCGATCTGTGGTCTCATGGATCTATAATTTCTTCCCTGGCAAATCTTTTAGGCTGAGGGCAAAGTGAAAATTCATTACTTTTTTATTTTTAGGCTATTTAACTTTACGTTACCGTTGTAGCCGACTAGCACTGACTTTGAATGTTTGACTGAATTGTTTGCTTTATTTCATGTATAGCTTATTATACCTTTTACTTATACTTTTGTATTATTGATCATACATAAACTTGCATTTAACAAAAAGAGACTGGGTTGTGTTTCATGTCATTTAATGTTATCACAGTGATAATCATATTGTCTGAACCAGATATTAATATACAGATTTTCTCCTCATTGTTGTCACTACTAGAGCAAGCTCCAGATTGGTTAACGCGGCGAGAATATCCGGCAAAGTTCAGATTTTTCAACGTGTGAAATGCTCTATTCGCGCCGCCTCATTAGGAATGTCCATTCGCGTCTTTGCATTGACTTAACATGTAAATCACTCGCGCGAATCGCGTCATTTGCGTCCGGTGTGAACGCACCTTAAGAGGAACGATGTGAAGTTGATAGTGATCGTTTAGTCACTGGCTTGATTCACGGATGCATAAACGATTTAGAAAGAAAGTCTGTGTGAACTTGAATGATTAGCAACACATCAGAAATCACTGATCACAGATCAGGTGTTACTCACTGTTTGTGGCGGTGCTGTCGAATCCATATCGTAAAGTCAGTTTGTAAAGCCTGTGCTGACATTGCGACTGATAAACTGAATCAATTTTCTCCTAATTCTCTGGGCGGGCAAAGCAAAGGAAGGGGAGGAAACTGTTCCCCGTATGACGACATACAGGGAAGATTCCAGATTGGCTCGTCTGAGCTCTCGTTTTCTCAAAGGCAGAGAAAGACAGCCAGAACTCGCTTTACACCGATCAAAATTTCTAGCCCCTTGGGGACCATATACAGGCTAGGGGAACTCATATTAATGTTAAAAAACCTCATAAAGTGAAAATGTCATGCCATGGGACCTTAAAGTTGGTTTAGGTGGGAAACCAGCCAGTTGGGCTGGGGTTAAGGCAGCGCTGCTGAAAACTACCAACCCCACGGGTTCTTAACCAGGCAGGAAACGCCTTTTATTTAAATTAATATATATTTGTATAAATAATATACTAAAATAATCTGAAATAAATGCTAAAACACGAAGATGTAAACTGAAATCATACTTGTAATCCCCAACCTCCACCCCACCCCACTAACTATCGTTCTTACTGAAGACAATACCGTCATTTAAACTTCTAGCATCACAAAATGGAAGAAAGGCGTTCATCTCACCTTGATGAGCTCGCGGTCGGCGTCTGACGATCGGTCCCTGTCGTAGTGACCCAGCATTTCGCCCAGGAGCTTAACGTTTATGTTCACCTCCTCCAGCGTGTTGATGCGTTTGGTCAGTTTCTGCACTCGGGCTTCATCCTGCACACACATTCAGTCCATCACATCATGCAGGACACAACTGATCCAGAATCAGGGTGTCAATCAGAAACAATACATACATACAATACATTAAAGGGGTGGTTCCGTGGTTTTTTTCTAGGCTTGGTTGTGTTTATGGGGCGCAGTATAACATGTCTTAATTTTTTTTTAAACGCCGTATTTTTCTTATATTTTACCTTTTTTCCACACCGCTGTCTCCACTGTCCTTTGAACGGCTCGTTCGCTTCCTGCTTCTGTGAAGCCCATCCCTCCGAAAAACGCAATGATCTTAGATTGGTTAGATGGCCAGATGTAGTTTGTAGTTCTGCAACAGCTCTCTCTCTTTCGTAATGACTGCGACGTGGCCCCGCCCACTTTGTTGTGTGTTCGCGGGGGCAGTGTTTGTTAATAGCAGGTGTTTATCATGTCACCAACCCGGGAAGAAGCTTGTTGTAGTCCAAACCGGCCGTTTTTGTAGGCAATAAACTACCATAACTTTAAAAGACAATATCTCTGTTTGCATTGGACTTTCAGCGCTGTAACTTTGCAGATACTGTTTATGCTCAAGCAGCAACATTACACACTAACTAAAGTTAAAAAAGGGAAAACGCATGCAACCACCCCTTTAAAGTCCACCTATTATGTTCATCTTTCTTTGGTTTCTGTTTGAGCATGAAAAAGGTCTCCATTTTAAGTACCAAGGCATGCGTAGGAAAAAGGGGTGGGGCCTGGTTGAGCCGCTCCAACCACACTGCTCCAGCCGACCAATCAGAACACACTGTGCTTTACAGAAGGAGGGGCTTCATAGAGACAGGAACTAAACAGAGAATTCTACCTACTCTAGGTAGAGCTAAAAACTAAAATCGAGACTTTGAAAATAGGTTTCCTTTTAATTCAGTCTATACGAACACCACCACAGACGCAACCACCCTTGAACAATCAAGGTCAACGTGAAATCAGATTTGAGCGTTTAATAAATTAGGCTAGAACAAGGCAAAACTTTGCTTTGACTCAACTGTGTCTCCCTCACCTCTTTCACCATGTTTTTGATGAGTCTGTTCGCCTCCTGAAGATCTTCTGGGTTTTTGCTCCTCAGAAGTTCAGCCAACAACTGCCATCCAATCACAGAAGAGCACACAGTCATTTGAGTACTTCCATAAAGGGAAATCACTTTCAGTTAGACTTGCAGAAACAGGAAATGATGCCATCAGGCTCAGGCTCACCTTCCCCATGTCCTCGTTGTCAAACACAGGGTTTTTGGGCCGTGTCGGAGGGGACGGGATCAGGGTTTTGTCCACCGTCAGTTCTGGGTCCGACATCACGAGTCCTGAGGAAAACACACCGATATAATTCAGACAGCCGCTCATGACTGACCCCGGAAAGCCCCAAAATCTCACCTTGTTTCTTGAGCGTCTGGTACGCGTCTGCTATCTTGGACTCATTGGGGAACGCCACCGTCCAGCTGTACAGCATCTCAATGATCTTATTCTTCACCTTGGCAGAAACACTGTCCCCCATGTACTGAAACACACACACACACACACACACACGTTTCATATTAGACACTTATGTGTACAGGAATGAGTCCTAAAACACAGAAACGGGATCACGTTATGGTTCCATCGTCCTAAAGCCAATGTGTTTTTGGTCTGAACTAAGTTCTGTGGTGAACATAAGCTCAAGATATTTTCACATTTTATTCTCAAACTTAAAATACCTTAGTAGTATTTAAAAAAGCTTTTGAAAAAGGCTAACAAGTGTCTAAATGGGAATATAGAGTTGGTCAGGGACATTAAACGTCATCAGCCGAACTGATAAACTCATCGACTCGCTTTCACAGCCTCATTGGGTCTCATTCACTAAACATACAAGCGAACGATTTTAAGAACAAATCACAAATCACCAAAGATTTCATAATATCATTTTTTCTAAATTTACGAAAAAATATAGGAACAACGGAAACCACACATATGCAAAAAAAAAACACTTACTTTATCATGTTAAGAAGTAATATGTCATTCTAACATGACTATAATTACACTGAAGTATAATGAATCCATTTCTAAAATTATTAAATAATACAATTTAATTTCATCTTAAATACATTCGATCATAGTTAAAGAGGAAGAAAAGCTGCGTTATAGCTTCAGCAGTGAGGTTTCTCTGAATAATGCAGATATACGCGTATGTACAGCTGCTAATAATCTGGGTCTTTATAAAAGGTGCTTGTGAGAATGGCACACTTGGTATTGCTCGAGGATCGGGCGAGAGCGCGTCTGCAAACACGGCAAGTCTGATATGGGTTGGGCTGAAAGCCCTTATGTGGAGATGGGTTAGGCTGAAAGCCCATATATGGAGATGGGTTGGGCTGAAAGCCCTTATATGGAGATGGGTTGAGCTGAAAGCCCTTATATGGAGATGGGTTGAGCTGAAAGCCCTTATATGGAGATGGGTTGGGCTGAAAGCCCTTATATGGAGATGGGTTGGGCTGAAAGCCCTTATATGGAGATGGATTGGGCTGAAAGCCCATATATGGAGATGGGTTGAGCTGAAAGCCCTTATATGGAGATGGGTTGGGCTGAATGCCCATATATGGAGATAGGTTGGGCTGAATGCCCATATATGGAGATGGGTTGGGCTGAAAGCCCTTATATGGAGATGGGTTGGGCTGAATGCCCATATATGGAGATGGGTTGGGCTGAATGCCCATATATGGAGATGGGTTGGGCTGAATGCCCATATATGGAGATGGGTTGGGCTGAATGCCCATATATGGAGATGGGTTGGACTGAAAGCCCTTATATGGAGATGGGTTGGGCTGAATGCCCTTATATGGAGATGGGTTGGACTGAAAGCCCATATTTGGAGATGGGTTGGACTGAATGCCCATATATGGAGATGGGTTGGACTGAATGCCCATATATGGAGATGGGTTGGACGGAATGCCCATATATGGAGATGGGTTGGGCTGAATGCCCATATATGGAGATGGGTTGGACTGAAAGCCCTTATATGGAGATGGGTTGGGCTGAATGCCCATATATGGAGATGGGTTGGGCTGAATGCCCATATATGGAGATGGGTTGGACTGAAAGCCCTTATATGGAGATGGGTTGGACTGAATGCCCATATATGGAGATGGGTTGGACTGAATGCCCATATATGGAGATGGGTTGGACTGAATGCCCTTATATGGAGATGGGTTGGGCTGAAAGACCTTATATGGAGATGGGTTGGGTGTGTTTTATGCAAATGACTAACCTCGCGCATGCGGTCGCTCATTTACAATACTCCGTATTTACTAACATCAAAACGATGTTCAGAACAAATTCATGTGCGTACGAACGTTTTGTGAATCAGGCGGAGATTTTTCGTGAGAAGTTCCACACAATTATTAGTGAATGAGACCCACTGTGTTTATAATCACGCTCTTCCAAACCATTACAACTCAAACCTTCATGGATAATGTTTAGAAATAAACACAAAGGGTTATTGGAAGTGTAATGATGGTGATGCTGAAGTCATGTGACTGGTGTAGTTCGTTTATAGCCTACATTTAGCTTTTGACGTCTGGCAATAGCATTTAGGCTTCAAAATTCATAAAAGATGTGAAGATTATTATGAACAAAATGTGTAAGAATATAACCCTATTGGGGTTTAACAGGCTGCTAACGTTCGGGTCGGCCAACAATAACTCATAAGAGAAAACCACCAACCTTGGGCGAAACCACTTTAATCAGCTCATTTAAAAACCTATATCTGGCTATTTCGTTGTGAAATCTTCGGCCACAGTTCTTCATACACGCCTCTAGCACCTGCAGAGACACATAAACCTCACATTATCCGTGAACACACTCATGATAGAGCAGTTAATGGAGGAAGAGCATTCAAACAACGCTCACCGTCAGAGCTTGAAGGGCTTCCCATTCTGGAGAATGGATTTTGTGAACGAGGAGTCTCACAGCTATCTGAGGACTACACACACACACACACACACACACACACACACACACACACTTAGAAAGAGCAGAGGATCTGTAGTTTTCAGTCGTGTTGGATTATGAAGGCTCACCCTTCCAACTCCTTATTGATCTGGTCACAAAACCCGATGATGTATTCCCAGTCCTCCTGTCTGTTGGTCGGGTGTGTGGCTTTGTCTGTGGAGGACACACACATTCGTAAGGTCCAAACAATCGGGCTCAGTGTCTGAGATACACTGGCACAACAGTGTGAGGGCCAATCACAGCGATGCCTATCAATATTACCATCAGCTATGTATAGAAAGTCCTGTACAAAAAGGTCATAATATCAGTATATTCATGTACAATTGTTTTTAGTGTGCAAATAATCATGGTTATTATCAGTTAAATGGCTAATTAATAACCCCTAAAGCGCTGGGTCTGAACTTATCCCACAAAACACAGACTTTGCACTTTATTCTGGTCGCATTATCGCCAGATCTGACAGGCAACGTGCACGAATATAGAAATCATACTATAGAAAAGGCTTGGCTCATGAATATTAATTAAGAGGCGTGGCGTTCGTTCAGTGGCCGTGTCTGATTGGCTGGAAGGGTAAGTGGGCGCTGGCGAATTATCGAGTCCTACTATGGTGAAGCGTCGCGCTTAGATGTAATGTGGGCTTTGTGATTGGACGCCTTGAGAAGGTTACCAGGCAACGTCAATATGAGATAATTAATTTTCATGAGCAGAACTTCGCCATAGTGCGATTCATAAATCCGCGGAAAAAGCCAAACAAGCGAATCAGACGGGCCGGTACTTATGCATGAAGCGAACACACACACACACACACAAAATAATATTATCTACGCAAGTGATAATAATAATAATGCACGTACTGAGCCAGGATTCGAGTGATTCTCCCTCCGGAAACGCCATGATCCTCATTTAAAGCTCTGACTCCATAAATCCACACATTTCCCCCTTAGATACCACAGACATTCGTCAAATTAAACTGGTTATGATAAAGACAAGCATCCTCTGGGCCATCCGAGCCTGTGTGCCGCGATAAAACACTGCTTTATTTATTAATTAAATGAGAAGTGTATCAGCCGGCAGTATCATCAGCTGCCTGTGTGGAGGTCCTTGATTTAGACGCCTCTGGTGATTACAAAATAAAAGTCGCTAACTGGACGAGTCCTGCAGGATTACAAAATAAAAGCACATTTAAGTCTAAAAAGTTTTTTTTTTCACATCTAAAAAGTTTTTTTTTTTTTCACATAGCGAATGGGTTGCTTTATTTATATATTTATTTATTTATTTATTTTATTTTTTTATTTTTTTATATATATGACTGTCCCTAATGATGGGTCACAAACCTCAGGGTTGGGATGCCTTCACTCTTCACAGAACCTTTATGTATTTATGAAAATGTTCTTTAATAAAACATTGTTTAGTATTTAGCAGTTTAATTATGGGGACAGTTGGGAAGTCTAGATATAAAAATAAAACTGACTCCACCCACCTTATGAGACTAATTTTAACTCCATAAATACATCAGACCAGTAGGCATACAGCTATCTTCGCTATCTACTGCAAATGAGGAACCATGGACTATTATTCTTATTTTGTATTAAATATTTTTATCCAGGTAATGAGTAAGTTCTTTATTCCCGCCTTTTTTGTTTTTCAAATCTGTAACTGTCAAATCCACATCATTATTTTCTGGAGCTCGGCTACACACCTACTGTCTACACATTTTCAAATAAATGCAAATACAGACAATTTTAGAGAATTTTAACTAGAATTTAATAAAGATGATTCTTCAAAGGTTCTTTACATGTAGTATCACTTCTATTTAGTTTTGTCCTGAAGAACCCTTTATATGCTGAAACGGTTCTGTCTGTTAGAGTTTAGGGTTCTTTATTCCCGCCTTTTTTACAATCTGTAACTGTCAAATCCACCTCATTATTTTCTCGAGCTCGGCTATACACCTACTGTCTACACACTTTCAACAGGTACATGATTTTTTTTCTTAAAATGCCTATGAATTATAACTTTCAATTTGTTACTGGTTTCCTACTAATCGTCTTTTTCTCTTTTTAGTTTAACAGAACATTAGTTAAGGAGACTCATCTTCTCTTCTCCATGAAGTAAGTAACGGAGATATTGAATTTATGATCCATTTTGTTAGATTTTTTAAATGATTACTTTATGCCTAAACATATTCAATCACAAAAAAGCTATCCCATGACTTTATATAACTGTTTCTTTTTAACATTGTAAAGGGCTCACGTACTAATGTTTTGCTAATTTTGGTTTTCATTGTATTTACATAAAAAATGGAAGAGAAACACTAACTCTAAACCCAATTGTGTATTTCAGATGCTGTCCTCATCATCATCAGAGAAACTGCCACTCAGATTACACACATAATGAAGGACGTAAAGACATCATAGAGGATTGTGTCTGGTCTTTATTAGCTTGGTCTTTATTACATCTATATCATGTTCACTGTCAACAGATATTTATTAATGTATTCATCTAATAACTGTTGTTAGAGCACTGTCATTTTTGCTACAATTTGCCATGCCAATAAAAAATAAAAGTACCTAATTGCTGGTTTTGTTGTTGTTTTATGTAAAACCCAAATAGAGGCTACATGATATTATAAGACCAGACAGAGGGGTAACACAATATTAATTAATAATACATAAAAATAATATGAATGATACTTAATGATTTATTTATATATATATATATATATATATATATATATATATATATATATATATATATATATATATATATATATATATATATATATATATATATATATGTATGTATGTATGTATGTATGTATGTATATATATATATATATATATATATATATATATATATATATATATATATATATATATATATATATATATATATATATATATATATTAGTGCTGGGAATCGATTAAAAAAAATTAAGTAATTAATAAAAAAAAATTCTGTAATTAATTGCTATTAATCGCAAGTTTTTCATATTTTAAGTTTTTCATATTTTGATATTGTAATCATTTCAGTTACTCTCCAAATTAATGTAGAAACAATTTAAAGACAGCATATTTTAAATATGTGTTGTAATGGCATCTTTTTATGAATGAAGGCCAGAATCACTGATACTAATGTCTCTATGAAACATTTATGACACACACACAGGACATTGACATACAGCGCATTTTCTTGTGTCTTGTTACGCTTGGAAGCATTTACATGAATATGAGCGTGATCATGTAACGCTAGGCAAAAATGGACGCTGCGTTATTTGCGTTAAATATTTTTAATGCATTAAGCTGAAAAAATGAATCGCCGGCGTTAAAGCATTAATTTGCCCAGCCCTAATATATATATATATTAGTTAAAGTTATTCATAACAACATTAAAGGGTAACTTTGATTTAGCATTCGGCTTTGTATCAGTAGAAACCCGGTAGTACATTCATAATATGGTACTTTCCCCCCTCATATCCCCCTGAGACGAGAGAATTGTGCATTTTTCTTCTGGAAAAAATCCTCCGATGACGCAAATATCGTCATTTTGCGTCATCGGAGGATTTTTTGCCCAGAGGCTCGAGACTACAGCCACTAGATGGAGCTGTTCTGCATGTTATCAAGCCGCCCACAGAGGAGAGATCTCACTCACAGAATGTAACACACAGACGGCCGCACGGACATTCATAACGGAGCGATGCAGAGCAAAGTGAGTGTTTCAACTTTTCAATGAATTCCTGTGATAGTTTAGCTTCCACATGCGATCTGAAAACGTGCCAGACTGGCGCTTAACGTTACCACAGCTCTGCTCAGCTCTTCATGATGAATTAAATCTGACACTGCTGCGTCTGTGCCGTGACTTTCGTTCGGCTCACTCACACTTTATTGAAAAGACACGTTCAGTTTTTAATTGTGGTGTTTATTCTCTAACTGAACGAAATTATTGTATGACTATGAAGATCAAAACGACGGTGTATGGAGTGGCCTCATAGGGCAGTGAAGCAAGTGCATTCTGGGAGTTGTTGTCTTTCATCCACATAAGACAAAAATACACATTTTCTGTCTTTTCTCAGTCTAAATTCACAAATAATTTCACATTTCTACTACAAAAATGACACAGTTTAAATACACATTCATCTTCCCAGCGCTGAAGTACCCCTTTAAGGTCCTATATGGCACTTTGAAAGCATGGTTCTTTATGAAACCTTATAAAAAGGTGATATTGAGCACCAAAAAGGATTCTGCTAATGTTACAAGCCAAAGAACCCTAATTTGGTACTAATTCTTAAGACTGTTGATTACATTTTTACTTACCCAACATTGTGTCACAGAGTCACTCTCTCCCTGCACTCAACCATCTGCACCTGCCACGCCCCCTCGTTCTCAGTCACCTGTCCTTCCTCATCACCAGCACTACATAACCACGCTCACTCCTCAGTCCCGTGTTGGATCTCGTCAAGACCACACAGACCCAACCTGCTCACCTGAAATATGCTGATTGTCTTCGTTTGTTCCCATTGTCAGTCCTTGGTCTTCATCGTCTCGTCAGCACTGTTCCCAGTCTCAAGTCTATCTACATCAGCTAAGTTCAAGTAATTTGTATCCACCCTGTGATTCATCCCTCTTGGGTCATGTCTGCTCAAGTCCTGCTCTGTTTAATAAACTTCACCGTTTTATCTCATCCACTGTCTGTTCCTTCTGTGTATGTAACAGAAGATCAAACCACAACATGCAGAGCACTGAGAACAAGCGCACCAACCCGGATTCATGAGCCGAGGCTCCACTTCCATCTCCTTCACCCCCTTCCGCTGCTGCCTCTGCCAGTCCCATGGCCCGTCCAGCGACATTCAGCGACAAGGCGGAGGATTGTAGCGGGTTCTTACTACAATGCGCCTCGTACTTCGAGATGCAACCTCAGCTCTTCCTCACTGAGAGCGCCCGGTGGCCTTTTTGATATCACTCCTCTCCGGCCGAGCATTGCGGTGGGCACAGTTATTGTGGCAGTCTAAATCCCCCGTTATCTTCTCTGTCTGCATTTACAAATCATATGAAATCTTCGGAAAACCACTTCAGCACTCTCCGTTCAGGATCAGCTCTTCCATCTTCAACAAGGTTCCAAATCAGTTGGTCAATATTCTCTTAACTTACGTGCACAGGCAGCATCTAGTGGTTGGAACAAGACCGCTCTTCTCACCGCCTTCCGACATGGTTTGAATCCTCATATCCGACAACTGATGGTCATTTACGATGACACCATCGGAATTGAGAACTTTATCCAGAGAGCTCCCAACGACTGTCAGCCTGCTCACCACAACTTGACCCGCTCCAACCTCCGCCCACTACAACACCTGCCGTCCTTCCAGCGCCTGAGCCCATGCGGGTGGATTCGAATCATCTGACCATTGCGGAGCGTCAGCAAAGGATTAATCTCCATCTGTGTCTGTATTGTGGGGGAGAAGGACATATTCTGCCTAACTGTCCCATCCGACCACCCCGCCCAGCGCTGAGTACAGTCCATCTTCCTCCTAGAATTTTATTGACCGACAATACCTCTGTTCCAGCACAAGCCCTCATCGACGAACCTAGAAATCCATTCCATCTTTGGAAAACCGCTGGGCCATGGTCGTATCTGTCACTTCTCCCCCACTCTGACGCTCCGCATCGGTAACTTCCACACGGAATGGATCACACTCATGGTGCTGGAAGGATCGACTGCTGACATCATCCTGGGACGTCAGTGGTTATAACTGCATGATCCACGAGTGAACTGGAGCTCAGGGGAAGTCCTCCAATGAGGAGAGGCCTGTTCTCAGCACTGTCACTGGGTCCCATTCCCCTCCTTCTTAGTCCGGTTCCGTTCCTGTCCTACCCTCTCTCAGTGCTCCACAACCATTGAAAGTCTGGAGACCTCACAACATGCGGAAATTCCCCCTGAGTACCGGGCGTTCCAGGATGTGTTTAGCGAGCAATTGGCTACGCATCTTCCACCTCATCGGCTATGGGACTGCGCAATCGACCTGCTACCTGGGGCTAAAGGTAGAGTATATCCACTGTCCATCCCGGAGCAGAAGGCCATGGAGGAGTACATCCGATAGGCCCTCCAACAGGAATTCATCCGTCCATATATCCGTCCATATATGTCCCCTGCCACTTCCAGCTTCTTTTTTGTGGGCAAGAAGGACGGAGGTTTGCGGCCGTGTATAGACTACCGGATACTGAACTCCCAGACCATCAAGTTCCTATATCCCTTTCCTCTGGTTGACACTGGCTGAAGGGGGCTGCTCATACCTTCGAAATCATCACTGATCATCATAACCTTGAGTATTTTAGAGAAGCCAAACCTGAAGCCTGAATCCTCGCCAAGCATGCTGGGCTCTTTTCTTCACTAGATTTGACTTTAAGGTCTCCTACCGACCTGGAAACAAGAATGGTAGGGCCAACGCCCTTTATCGTCTTCATCAGCCTGATCCTGAACCAGCCACGCCTGAACCCATTCTCCCTCCAGCCATGATCCTCAGCTCCATTCAGTGGGCTATCGATGAACCGATCTGCCAAGCAACCTTGCTCGAACCTTCTCTGCCGGGAGGTCCTGAGGGATGTACCACGTACCATCTTCTCTCTACTGCTCCCTCATGGACTCAGCTCATCATTCTCCGGGCTCTGGACACCCAGGTAGCCAGCGAACCCTCTTGCTCCTTAAGCAACAATACTGGTGGCCCGCCATGGCCCAGGATATCTCCCAATTCGTCAAGGGATTCTCAGTCTGTGCCATCAGCAACACTCCCCGTCGCTTTCCAGAAGCCAAACTCACACCACTTCCCATACCCAACCGCCCATGGTCCCATCTCGGCATCGACTTCATGACAGATCGTCCTCCATCCAACAACTACACCTGTATCTTCGTCATAGTCGACCGGTTCTCCAAGTCATGCAAACTTATTCCCCTGAAAGGACTCCCTACCGCCTTTGAAGCTGCAGAAACCCTCTTCCAGTCAGTATTCCATCTCTTCGGACTCCCAGAAGACATCGTCTTGGATTGAGGTCCACAATTCATCTCCCGTGTCTGGCAAGCCTTCTTTAAACTCCTCTGTGTCTCCATCAGCTTATCCTCCGGTTACCACCCTCAGACCAATGGCCAGACTGAGTAGAAGATCCATGAGATCGGGAGGTACCTGCGGTCCTACTGCCACCAGAACCAGGACAGCTGGAACCAGTTCCTCCCGTGGGCTGAGTATGCTTACAACTCTCTTCGCTAATCTACTACCGGTTTAACCCCTTTTCAATGTGTTCTAGGCTACCAACCACCTCTGTTCCCTTGGTCCGGCAAACCATCTGAGGTTCCAGCTGTCAACCAGAGGTGTCAGCCAGAGGGTGTGGGACTCAGCTTACATCCATCTTCAGCGGGCAGTGTGGAGTTACAAGGAACGAGCGGATGCCAGAAGAGGGGATACGCCCACCTATCAGCCAGGCCAGTTTGTGTGGCTGTTCACCCGAGATATCTGACTCTGCCTGCCCTGCCGGAAGCTGAGTCCCCGCTTCACGGGTCCATTTAAAGTGCAGAGGCAGCTCAATGAATTCACTTACAGTTTGGAACTCCCTTTACACTTCAGGTAGCACCTTCATTTCGTGAGGACGTACTAGACTCCACTCTAGTTCTAGACTCACCCAGTTTCACCAAGATCATCCTAACTGTCCAGCACCCAGAGGTCGAGGCCGTCCCCATCGTGGAGGATGGGCAGTCCCCATCGTACTGTCACAGAGTCACTCTCTCCCTGCACTCAACCATCTGTACCTGCCACGCCCCCTCGTTCTCAGTCACCGGAGTTCTGATCACCAGCACTATAATACCACTCTCGTTCCTCAGTCCCACGTTGGATCTAGTCAAGACAACACAGACTCAACCTGCTCACCTGAGATACCCTGATCGTCTTCGTTTGTTCCCACTGTCAGTCCTTGTTCTTCGTCGTCTCGTCAGCACTGTTCCCAGTCTCCATCTCAAGTCTGTTTACGTCAGCTAAGTTCAAGTCATCTGTATCCACCCTGTGATTCATTCCTCTTGTGCCGTGTCTGCTCAATCCCTGCTCTGTTTAATAAACTTCACCACCGTCTGTTTCTTCTGTGTGTGACTCATTGGTTGTAAGGCTCAATTTTCTGTAAAGTTGCTTTGAAATAATTCTGAAAAGCAATTCACATTTCCAGACTTGACATGACTAGATGCAGGATAAGTGCAGGAGCCAGGAAAGTACATGATAAGAAATTTGTTTATTGGGTAACCCTTGGCCTTAACAGAAATATATTAAAGAAGTGTTAAGACCACAAACAAAGGGAATGGAAATGTACTACTTCTTAACAGTAACTTGTGGCCATGAAGACCTTAAATGAAGACATATTGTTATGCAGCAAAAGCAATATATAATGTCAAGAAACAAATGTACACTGTAAGAAAATAAAAATAAAAACATCTGTAGAAAAATAGACAATGTCCTAGTAGAGAATTACTGATACCTCTTCTGTTCATTTTACAGACATTTCCTAAAACAACACAATGCAAAGCATAATTCAAAATACATGTGAAACACCAGTGAAAATAACAATATGTAAAATCCCTTCATATTAACATGGTACATTGGGCCTTTGTTGTACAGAATTTGCGAGTAGAGTGTAAATGACAGTAAAATAAAAGTAAATCAAATATAAAGAATATATGCTTAATGAGTACATATATGAATGTATCAATGTAGAAAATGCAGTACGATGAATGTAAAAATGTATACATGTGTGCTCTCTTGAAGTCAATGCATTACTGGCATTGGCCAGACTCCTAGTCCCTTTTTGCTTAAAAAAATCACAACATTACTTTTATAAAATTCACATAAAACACAAGGTATTTCTGCTAAACAAAGCCCAAATTCGAGAAACATTAATGATTAAAAGATTGCTTTGCATTGATGTGTGAATATGACAATGAAGTAAACCTAAAAAAAAAAATTGTGTCTAGGAACAACTAGACTTTGGTCCATGAGCTCATTCGACTTGATTGTGCTAATATTTTGAACTGGAAATCTAGAAGGTTTTCTCATTCAATATTCTCTGTCTTCAGTCAGATCCATTAGGTCAGGCTTGTGGACATTATGATTCAAAGTCTATGTCAAGTGCAACTGGTCCATTCATTGAGAATCCGATGAAGAATGTCACTCTTGTGCCAGGTTCTTTATTTAACTGGCTCCTGAACATTGGATCAACCCTTCTGTCTGCAACGCTGATAAAACCGTTGCAAATCTTACCAGAAACTCTGCAAAGCTTCTTACTGTCTCTCACTTGCTTCCAAATGTTTTCTTCATCCCACTGAGTTGAGATGTTCTGCCCTGATCCTAAACAGCTGTTAATACCCCTATGGGAAATCAGGCCACCATACTCTTTGTCCTTCCCTAGGTAGAAATGGACAGCTGCTCTCTTTCCATTAGACAAGGGTTTTAGCTCAGTTGAGTATGATGTCTTCATTTGTGACACAAAAGTTGGTAAATCACGGTCTGTCTCTTGACATAACAATAAAACTGTGATGTAGTGCAATGGCAGAATCTCACTGAAGGGTGTGGGGCGATCGATTATTTGAAGGAGTAATTCACGAAGGACTTGGTAAGGCTTGATGTACTGAGATGCAGGGTTGATGTTGTCCAGAATTACATTGGCGTAGATGAAGTTGACACATTCCATCGGTCTGGCCTCTTGTGAATTCAGAATGAAATCATACTGCTGGATGATCTCTTCAAGAGTTAATGCAGAGTCTTCCTCATACAAATATTCCAGAAGGCCGCAATAGGAATCACCCTTGTTCCTCTCCAGACATTGACGCGTCTGTTCAATTTTAACCATGTGGTTAATTCGCTCATTCTTGACCAACTCACTCCAATTTATTTTACAAAAGAGGTTAGTGTACTGTTGAAAGTATCGGGAAACCTTGGGCTTTGTCAGTTCTTTTTGTTTGTCTTTCTCTGCAAAAAAGGGCACTAAATTGACAAAAAAATGGTCAAGAACATAAAAATTATTCTTCATTGTGTGTTTTAGTTGAAGACATTTCTTGTGCTTCTGCAGTACCTGGCAATATTGGTTGAGTTGAGGGTTCTTCCTTGACAAATCGTCAATGGTAATTTTACCCAAGAGGACTTGAGCAAGGCAGCTGAACAGTGGTGTCTTTTGCAGTATTTGTATGACGGTAGCTGCAGTTTGAAGTTCACCGAGATGGCCAGCAGTGTTGTAAGTATTATAATCCTTTAGTCTTTGCAGTCGATTTTTGGCCTCTTTGTTTGCGGTTTGTTGTGTTTCTTTGCAAGCTTCTGCTGCAGACTCAGCCAATGTTAGATACCTATCAAGACTGTCTGGCTTGATGGGATCATCTCTGTCTTTGTGAACAGCATGCTTGAGCTCACGCACAAATACCTGTGATACTGTGTCACATATGTACGAGTTCTCCCTTGCAAGGTCTTTGGCTTTCTTTGCCCAGTCCATGGCCTTGGTAAAGTCCTGTTTTTTGATGTAGTACCTGGCGAGGAGCTGGCATATTACTGCATCTTTTCTGTAGCACTTTGCTGCATTGTGTAGAACAATTTCTTCCATCCCTGGGGTCTCCTTCATTATATGTTGGATGAGAGGTGAAAAAAGTGAGTCTTCAACCTTAGCCGAATATTGCCTCCTCACCAACATGCTGTGGACATCCTGCGTTAATTTTTGTTTCCCCAGAGCATACTCATAAAATAAGTCTGTTGTGAGCAGAAGGTTAGTGATGGCTGCCTTTGACACTTTGTTTGACAAAGTTGACAACTCTTTCAAACAGTGTTGAGCTATACTTGAGTGAATCACTCTCACGCCCTCAAAGGTAATGTTGAAATTGGCTGTGCATCTTGTCAAAAGAGAGGAAAACTTGTCAAATCCATCTTCGACTTCAAAGTTTGCTTTTGTTTGCAGACCAAGGAACTCTTCACATGTAGAGACTGACAGTAATGCATTCTTGCAGTAGACATGCAAGAGGACAAGAACTGCAAAAAGTTGAGAATGTTTGTCTTGAAAGTTGAAGCCTTTGAGGGTATTTTTCACAACACCCTTAATATACTTAGATGAAAAGTTGTTCTTCAGAATCATGAACCCATAAAAGGTTTTTGTGTTTGTGTTGGTCTTCTTGAACTCCTTTAGCTTTTCTTCAAACAGTTCCTGTTCCTTCACAGATAAACGGTTTCCAATGAAAACTGCATCACTGGTCTGTTCACAGGATTCAGCTCTCATGCAATTGACAATTATGACCTGTGGAAAATTTGAAAACATGTTTTGCTTCTGACATTCCTCTTCAATTTGAAGTTGGATTTTTTTTACATCACAGATGTTTTGGAAGTCATCGATCATGAGCAACACTGGAAGTCGTGTAGCTTGATCTTTTGTCTCATATGTTAGTAGCTGCACAATCTGTTCGGCTATTGTAGAATAATCCTCTGTTGTGTCCTTCAGCACTGCACAGCGGTATTTATCTTTCAGTGTCCATAAGACATGCATGGCTAATGTTGTGCCACCACAGCCTGGAAGATGGAAGATGTTGAAAAACTCACAAGCTCTCTTTCGGCTGCGTATATCTGGAATAATAGTGTCGACAATGTAGTCAAACTTGTCACGTTTGATGAATGGCATTGACCCGGGTTGTTCTGAGAAGTAGAAGTTCCACCAAGACACCTTTCCTCCCTTGTAAAAGTTTTCCTCATGTTTTTGTTTGTCCTCATTTCCTTCGTCACACTGGTTCACACAAAGAACACTCAGCACATCTAAGGATTCCTCAGTTTTCTTTGATAGCACAACATTACTGCCACCACCACATGGCAGAAACCGGCTTGATTTGCGATTCTCTGACCACAGACTGAGCACGGTGCCATTGACCTCAGCAAAACTTAGCTCATAAATGCATCTTGTAGAGATGTCAACTTTATATCGGCCCTTAATGAGATCCTTCCAGTAGTTGTATGTGGTTTCATTGTCACTGATGCATAAGATTTGGTTTCCTCCATTGAGCTCCTGTAGAAACATACTGAAGGTCTCAAGCAAAGGGTCATTGGCATCGCTCACTTGACTTAACAGCAAGAATATGGTGAGAAGTTTCTTGCGAGGCAGCACATCTTTTCTGCACAGGAAAGAAACAACATCACGCACTGAAGATCCCTTCTCAGTCAACCAGTTGTCAACATCAGAGGGGGTTTCCTCATGAATGCCTCCATTACAGAAAACCCAGCTTGTGTTTTTGGTCAGCTTTAACTTGTTTAAAATGTCTTCAACTACACCTGTAACTTTATACCGAGCTGGTAAATGGACATTAGACATTTTTCTCTCTTCAAGCAGCTTATTCAGGCCATTCACAGCAGATTCTGGATCAAAATCCAGAACAGCCACTAGATTCATGTGATGAAGGAAATCCAGGTTTTCCAGCTGAACAGGATGAGACTTGTTAGCCACCACAATGTACCATGAAAAGTGTGACCTGTCTAAAGATTGTGACCCTCCTGTTATCATCTCACACAGTTTAGAGCCTTGCACACTCCCTTTGACATCAGAGTGGTGCTTTTCTTCAGCGTCCTTCCTCAACTGGGACAACCGTTGCATGTTTTCAATTGCAGTATATTTCTCATACTCCTTTGAGGGAGCAGATGTAATAAGATTCTTGCTGCTGCTGCCATCTCTTATAAAGAAAGACTTGCTCTCATTCTGCTTCTTCTCTGCACCATTGGGCTCTTGCACCTCATATTCATTTTTATCAACATTATAAGTGTTGAAGTGAACTTCTTCACAGACTATGGAGGTTGGCTCTATGTCTACCTCAATAACATATTTTCCCGCAGATGTCATGTCAGCTTTGAGAACTTCAACAAATCGAGGGGGTTTAATGCACCTCTTTGCTATTTTAACAGACCTTTCCCATTTGAAATGTTTTTCAATTGCATGTGACTGTTGTTTATCAAAATCATCTGTGTGCTGAACACTAATACCCATAATTTGTCCATGTGGTTTATCTGCCACTCCGAAATGAATAGTGCCATTTGTGCGGCTGTTCATACAAGCTGCTGCGAATCGAATTACCTCATAAGTGTATTTACTCATTCTATTCTCCTCTGTTGTGTTGATAAATGCTTTGAATTCATGGCATGGTTGTATAAGGTCTATAGGCCCAGTTTCAGTTACATCTAGAATGCTGTTTTCTCTGTACCTGTGAGCAGCATTAAATCTATTGAAAGGGTACGGCTTCAAGCTATAAAACTGAGCCACCCCGTCATTCTGCTGCTGAGTCTTTTGTTTCAGAAGTTCTACATTGTCAATAATCAGCATTTTTGCATTCATTGACAGTTTTAGTTCTGTGAGAACAGACATCTTTAAGTGGAGAAGACCAGATCCATTAATTTTCTCATGATACAAAATGTCTGCATCCTCTTTGTCCACTTTTTTCTCGAGCATCCATTGTCTCACATGATCTTTATTCCAGTCTTTGATGTCCTCTGGAAGTTCAGATGATGCAGCAACCTCTTCATTATTCTGAAAGAAAATAAATAAATATATAGTTATAGCAAACAGGAATATAGTTTAAACAACTGTTTTGTTTAATTACAATATGCAACCCTACATTTTATACAGATGATTGATAATGGTTTTGTTAGTGTATAAACTAAATTCTTTTTTACAACAAAGACATGGTATCTTATGGACAACTATAAATGATGTACATGAGAATTATGTTTACTTTTCCTATGCTACTTACCTCGAAATGTCTTGACGCATCCATAATGAAATTGGAAACCCTAGGAAACATGTAAACATGGCATCAAAACACAGTGTATCATTGTAGATGTAATATAAGGGAAAACAGGAAGGGTTGTATCAAGACAAGTTGTAACACTTTAAGCACTTAGAAACTAGATTGAAGAAACTTCTGTCATAAATGACCACTATGACACCTTCCTGAGACATTTTGAAGTAAAAATGATACAATACAATAAATAATGCAATATATATACACTCACCTAAAGGATTATTAGGAACACCATACTAATACTGTTTGACCCCCTTTCGCCTTCAGAACTGCCTTAATTCTACGTGGCATTGATTCAACAAGGTGCTGAAAGCATTCTTTAGAAATGTTGGCCCATATTGATAGTAGAGCATCTTGCAGTTGATGGAGATTTGTGGGATGCACATCCAGGGCACGAAGCTCCCGTTCCACCACATCCCAAAGATGCTCTATTGGGTTGATATCTGATGACTGTGGGGGCCATTTTAGTACAGTGAACTCATTGTCATGTTCAAGAAACCAATTTGAAATGATTCGAGATTTGTGACATGGTGCATTATCCTGCTGGAAGTAGCCATCAGAGGATGGGTACATGGTGGTCATTAAGGGATGGACATGGTCAGAAACAATGCTCAGGTAGGCCGTGGCATTTAAACCATGCCCAATTGCCACTAAGGGGCCTAAAGTGTGCCAAGAAAACATCCCCCACACCATTACACCACCACCACCAGCCTGCACAGTGGTAACAAGGCATGATGGATCCATGTTCTCATTCTGTTTACGTCAAATTCTGACTCTACCATCTGAATGTCTCAACAGAAATCGAGACTAATCAGACCAGGCAACATTTTTCCAGTCTTCAACTGTCCAATTTTGGTGAGCTTGTGCAAATTGTAGCCTCTTTTTCCTATTTGTAGTGGAGATGAGTGGTACCCGGTGGGGTCTTCTGCTGTTGTAGCCCATCCGCCTCAAGGTTGTGCGTGTTGTGGCTTCACAAATGCTTTGCTGCATACCTCGGTTGTAACGAGTGGTTATTTCAGTCAAAGTTGCTCTTCTATCAACTTGAATCAGTCGGCCCATTCTCCTCTGACCTCTAGCATCCACAAGGCATTTTCGCCCACAGGACTGCCGCATACTGGATGTTTTTCCCTTTTCACACCATTCTTTGTAAACCCTAGAAATGGTTGTGCGTGAAAATCCCAGTAACTGAGCAGATTGTGAAATACTCAGTCCGGCCCGTCTGGCAACAACAACCATGCCACGCTCAAAATTGGTTAAATCACCTTTCTTTTCCATTCTGACATTCAGTGTGGAGTTCAGGAGATTGTCTTGACCGGGACCACACCCCTAAATGCATTGAAGCAACTGCCATGTGATTGGTTGATTAGATAATTGCATTAATGAGAAATTGAACAGGTGTTCCTAATAATCCTTTAGGTGATTGTATATATAGTAAATTCGATTTGTGGTCATGTTAAGACAATAAATAATAAACTTATAAAACGTGTATCACCTGAACCTCGGCAATTGTTCTTTGTGTGCATTAATGATAGTGTATTTGAGAGCAGTATTTTGTGCCAGGGTTGTGCCGAAAGACTGCCTACCAGACTGCCTAATCCTAACTTCACCCTTACACTAGGGTGACCAAACGTCCTGTTTTCAAGTCCTGTCCTAGCCCTAATATAACAATTTTCTATCCATACAGAGGGGACATACTATAAATGTATTGAAATTATTAAGGAATCTTTGAGTAAACTTCGAGTATCATTTGAGTATCTCGTTGCCAGGCCGAGTGTCCTGGTTTTCGGTAATCAAAATATGGCCATTCTAGAGGAGCTGCAACAGTCATTGTCGCCTCTGGAGGACTTGCAGCTGTCACCGTTGCCTCTGGTAGAGCTGTAGAGGTCATCGTTGCCCCTGGAGAAGTGTATGTGGCCCAAACACACAAGCTGGCAGCTGCCATCACAGGAAGCACGGATGACAGTGGCAGGAACTCAGGGACCACCAGACTTGGGAGGCTCTAGTGTGGCGGCCATGACGTCAAAAGGCTCTGGCGTGGTAGCCATGATGGCTGGAGGCTCTGGCTTGGCTGTCATGATGTGAAGAGGCTCAGGCTTGGCGGTCATGACATGAACAGGCTCTGGTGAGGTCTGCTCTGTGGGATTATGGAGCCCCTCATCCACAAATCCCACAGTAAAAACCAGTCATTGTACAGTATACTTGCACTGCGTGAGGCAAATGATGGTCACACAATGTCCTCAAACATTTTATGTAAGTCTTGAAAAGGTATAATAGTTAAAATGACTGAAAATAACAAACTCTATAACCTATTGAAATGCACTGTGATACTGGTTGTTAAATAATAGGGTTAGGGACAGTTGTAATTGACAATAACATTCGCAAACTTTAATTTGTTACAAACAAATGTGGGAACATTATATCAAAATTTGAGATAGTGAAAAAAAACCAAACATTTAAAGCAACAATTGTCACAACCATCCCTGGTCTTCCCTTACATCATGCTTATCTTTTAAATGAAGAGATGAATAAATGTTAGTCCGACTTACCGCATCAAGGAACAGAATTCATATGTTGTTCTGGGGTTTTGAGCTCTTTTGGGTATTTCATGTCAACACCTGTTTCACACATGGGGGGATTAGAACTATTTCATAAAACTTTTTTGCTTAATACAGACTGTACATCTGTAAATGTTACTAGAAATGAACCCTTTACCTGCATGGTGTATTGCAGCTAAAGGATGTCCTGTGGCATACAAGAAAAATTTTGTTTATGCAATGGCTAAAATACATTAATTATTTATGGTTAAAAACAGGCAACTGCAAACACACTCCGTTGAGACTCTGTCAATTGATTAATTGTTGTTTCATCTACCGAGGGAACAGTTGTAGTACCTGCTGGACTAAAGTCTACTGTAAAATCCAAGTTCAGATTCATGGGATGTTTTGGTGCATTTTATGTGGTCTTATAATGCTTTTGTGTCATTCTGACAGAGGTGGAAAGAGTAACAAAATATTCTACTCAAGTAAAAGTACAATTACTTCAATTAAATTTTACTTAAGTACAAGTAAAAGTACCGGTCTAAAAATGTACTCAAGTAAAAGTAAAAAGTAGTTAATTTAAAATGTACTCAGAGTAAAAGTTACTTTTTTAACAGCAGCGGTGGGGAATCTCCTGTGTAGGGTTGTGGTAGAATGAGATTTTCACGATATGAAAACATCAGAGTTTCACAGCATCACGGTATTAAACAATTATTTAATAAATAAACCATTATTACATTATGGTTATTATTATCACCAGTTAAATTGGCATTAAATGAATGAAAACATTCATTTTTTTTGTTGAATAAATGCTTTATTATAACCAACTTGAAACCATTTGTTTTGTTTATTAAAATTTCAATACAACATGTCTAATCAACCAAATTCAATAAATGGTTATGAATTAGATTAACAACTTATTTTTATCATTAACTTATTAAAATGTTTAAGAATCCTATGAATTTTTTCTTTTTATGATTTTTAAATACTGGATGACGTGTAATTTTCTGCTATTGAATTCAGATAAAACGGAGGTGTTACTTATTGGTCCAAAAAACTGCCCACAAAACCTCTCACAATACAATTTTACCTTGGAAGGATGTCCTGTCGCTTTATCCGCTACAGTAAAAGACCTGGGTGTTATATTAGACCGCAACTTGTCATTCGAACATCATATTTCATATGTTACAAGAACGGCATTTTTCCACCTTAGAAACATTGCTAAGCTACGTAACATGCTATCTATTTCTGATGCAGAAAAGTTAGTTCATGCATTCATGACCTCGAGACTAGATTACTGTAATGCTTTATTAGCTGGTTGTCCTGCATCCTCAATAAACAAACTACAGTTAGTCCAAAACGCAGCTGCTAGAGTTCTTACTAGGTCAAGAAAATATGATCATATAACACCAATTTTATCATCTCTACACTGGTTACCTATTAAGTTCCGTATCAATTACAAAGTATTGCTACTGACCTATAAAGCCCTAAATGGTTTAGCTCCAGTGTATCTAACGGATCTTCTATCGCCCTACAATCCATCGCGCTCTTTAAGATCACTAAACTCTAGGCTTCTGGTCATTCCTAGGATATCTAAGTCCACTAAAGGAGGGAGGGCATTTTCACATTTAGCTCCTAAACTCTGGAATAATCTTCCGAATATTGTTCAAGGTTCAGACTAGCTGTCCCAGTTTAAAACTAGATTAAAGACGCATCTCTTTAGCCAAGCATTCACATTATAATTATCTTTTTATACTACAGTTAAATCAGATCAAAAGCATTAATATAATATTCTGAACAGCAGCTATGCTAATTATTTCCCATCTGGTTTTCTGTTGTTATCTCGGGACACTAGTCCTGAGGTAAATAGTTTGTCAGCTCCAGTTTGTATCCAGCCTCTCATGGAGACTTCAGATGCCCCTGTGATGAGACGACTCGACGCCTGAGAAGAGACGACTCAACGCCAGCGTTGTTATGGCCTAAATTAATACACGATTGATTAACTTTTTCGAACATTTTTCTTTAACATTGTCTTTCTAACATTATTTTTGTACATTTATGAAATGCACTTTCTGTAAAGCTGCTTTGAAACAATGTGTATTGTGAAAAGTGCTATACAAATACTTTTGAATTGAATTGAATTGAATTATACAAATATATGACCAAAACGGTGGTAATTAAATAAAATGAAACAAACTTTTATCCTTTTATTTTTTGGCAAAGTGCTGCAAAACAGAGATTTTCAAAAACGTTTATTTTGATGGGTTTTAGTGAAGAGCTGCTTCTGTGAAAACCTGTTTCAGAGTGTATTTGACTGGTTTTTAAAATGTTCATGTGTTCATGTCCAAATATGGTTTGTGAGACGTTAAAACACCACGAGCATCGTGTACTTGAGTATGTAGTAGACGAAACGGCGCTGCTCATCACAGAGACAGAACAAGCAGATCATTTATTTATATAGCAGTGTTTTGCTTTCACAGACCATGTCGCGATTTGATTTATTGTACAGCTCTACCGTCGATGTATTCATTCATTCATCAGTTTGCTTGTTTTACGAGATATCTGCGTTATACTGTAAATTAATTGTCTTGACTGGATTCCGGGATTCCCTCTGCATCACAGAAATCACTCGGCCTTAAGTTGAAAACATACCTTTGTCTACACAGAGGGATGTTCCCAAACATGTTCTATGCGTTTCCTCATTTGCATCAACATTTTTTGTAACTTTGATAGCCTATCCTCCAGGACAACACCACATTATTTTTTTCTATATCCAAAGTATTCCCATACTAACTGGTTCACGACGGCATTTCGCTTTCAGCTGGATCTGCATCGCTAACATGTCTTGTCCGTCTCCCTCTTTGTGTGATTTTTGCGCGTTCTCCCGCCCTTCAATTCAATGCAGTCGTGTCCGGATCGCTTTTTCCCCACTTTCATATTATTTATCTATTTTACTCAGAAACGGATGTAGTTTAAAATGTAGCGAAGGACAATACTTAAAACAAAACATACTTAAGTAAAAGTAAAATTACAGATTTTCAAAACTACTTAAAAAAGTAGAAGTACACAGAAAAACTACTCAATTACAGTAACGCGAGTAAATGTAATTTGTTTCTTTCCACCTCTGCATTCTGAAGCCTGCTTTCTCAAAGGATTCTGAATTTACAAGTTGACTAGTTCTACAAGGATGTCTCCATCAACTTTTATAAGTCGTAATCTCATGAACGCACCATTAAACCACTGTTTTAAGGAAGTTGGTTAGTGAAAATAAGTCACCAAATTTCCATTTCATGCAAACCGTCATTTCCTCTGTGTAAACAAATTAACCTATTTGAATATTGCCATAGTGTCTCTTTAACAGCCTTTCTTTACATCTTGACAGTGTTTATTGTATTGGTTACACTAACAATAAGGTTGTATTAGTTAACATTAGTTAATGCATTAGTTAACATGAACTAACCATGAACAACACCTCTGTTCAGCATTAGTTAATCTTTGTTAACGTTAGTTCATAAAAATCCAGCTGTTCATGGTTTGTTCATGTTAGTTCACAGTGCATTAACTATTGTTAACAAGATTTTAATAATGCATTAGTAAATATTGAAATAAACATTAACAAAGATAAATAAATGCTTTAAAAGTGCAATTCATTATTAGTTCATGTTAACTAATGTTAGCTAATGAACCTTATTGTAAAGTGTTGCCATTGTATTTATTTATTTTTATGATCAAGTGATTTTAGATATATTATAGATGCTTTAATCAACAGTTTTATTTAGCAAGTGCTTTCTAATACTACCAGCACAACAACTCTCTATCATGAGGAGGCCAGACATTCAACCATTGCAAGGCAATACTGAAGACCCACCCTGTTTTAGATATAAGTGATCACATTAGCTTTCGCTACCTAAATTACAGAAAGGTAAATGGGTTGTTAGAGCAGTCAAATAAATATAAATAAACAGACCAAGGGCTAACTAGTGTAACTGGATCCAGGACTTTCTGACATTTACATTAGCAGCCACACATCCTCCAAAATATCCCAACAACAAATCAGTCCTGATTGTGGAGATCTATACCTGCATAGTTCAGATCAAACTCTGCTCAGTATTTATTAAATGAAGATCTTAATTAGCTGGGTCAGTTGTGTTTGATCAGGGTTGAAGCTGAAGGTGGATCTCCAAGAACCAGATTGGAACCATCTAATCCAATGATCCACACATCTATCATATTCAAAGCTTCTGTATGTATTCAGTGGAGGGACTGTGATCTTACCTCGCTCAGAGACACCAGGCTAGCTCACTCTTGTAGTTGTCGTTCAGAGAGGGTTTTGGTCATGATAACAGTCCAAAAATGTGCTGACCTAAACTGCACTCAAACTTACTTCATCCTTTTGCATGGCTCCTCCCTCCTCCACCACCTCCTTTACCTGTGTACCTGGAGGTAAACACCACAATGCCCTCTAGGGTTTAGTATGTGAAAATGGAAGCGTGGTAGACAAACTTGACTTGTATTATCCATCCTTTTCCATTACACATGACTGTGAAAGTGCAAAGCACTTCCTGTGATTTGATAGCATCTCCAAAAAGCTGAAAATTGAAGATCTGGCTCCAATTCAGTTCACAAGCGTGAATTTGAATTGGCTATGACACGCAGGAAGTTGATTTTTCTTAATAATGATTAAAAAAAAAATAAGACAACTAATCCATTCTGCAAAATGAAGTTTTCATCCACTTTATCTCCCAACTTTATTGTGACAAATGTTTGCAATTCAGTTCAGAGGCATTTTCAATTTAAATTCAGTTTTAAATGGAGCATAACCATGAAGAATAAAAATGAGTATATATGTAAATATCAAGATAAAAATGTTTATAAAGCCAAGGAATTAACACAATATTAATGAAGTACAACACAGGTGTTTTCTCTGGAAGTCAGTGCATTACTGGCATTGGCCAGACTCTCAGTCACCACTCACATAACACAGTAATACCAATACTTTTATGAAATTCACACCAAAACAAGTAACAAATAAAAACATGCAAGATTAATTATTAAAAGACTGCTTTAAAATAATGTGTGTAAGATAATCAAGCCAGCTATACTGTAAGTATTGTCTAGGAACAACGTCTTGGTTATGTATGTAACCCTCGTTCCCTGAAGGAGGGAACGGAGACGTGCGTCGGATCACTTCTGGGAGCCTTATCATCTTCGAGTGTATACAAAATGAGCCAATGCACATTGACGTGCAGGATTTGCATCTTGCGCCACCGCTCCACAGCTTGGGTATAAATGCGGAAGTAGATGCAGCACACATTTGTCTTCCACTGAGGAGCCGAGCTAGTGACTTGGCCGTACAACTGTGGTGACGGGACGTATGTCTCTGTTCCCTCCTTCAGGGAACAAGGGTTACATACGTAATCGAGACCTATATCTGCCAGTGAGGCGCCATGTGCCATCACCCAGGAAGAAGCAGCACTCCTAGTGGAGTGGGCTCCAAGCGGGCAAGGAACACCTTGGGTTTGGTATGCCAAGACAATATCATCCACTATCCAGTGGGCCATCCTCTGCATGAAGACAGTCTTTCCCTTCTGCTTGCCTCCGTAACAGATGAAGAGCTGTTCTGAGGTCCTGGAGCTTTGCGGTCTGTCCACATATAACTGCAGAGCGTGGACGGGACAGAGAAAAGCCAGGGCTGGGTAGGCCCTCTTCCAAGGGCAGTGCTTGCAGGTTCACCACCTGGTCCCGGAAGGGAGTGTTGGGAACTTTGGGCACATATCCGGGCCGGGTCTAGGTCCAAATTCTAGGCATGATTCGTTGACCGAAAATGCGTGCAGGTCCCCTACCCTCTTCATGGAGTCCAATGCAGTAAGGAGTACTGTCTTCCATGACAGAATTTTTAACCCTGCTGACTGCAAAGGCTCAAATGGGGCTCTCTGCAGCGCCATAAGCACCAGAGATAAATCCCAAGAGGGTACAGAATGAGAGCGAGGTGGATTTAGTCTCATCACTCCCCTCAGGAACCTGATGATCAGATTGTGCTTCCCAAAACACTTACCATCAACTGAATCGTGATGTGCGGCGATAGCCCATCTTGCAGGAAGGAGAACACTGAACTGATCGAAAATCTTTGGGGGTCTTCCCAGTGGGAAGAACACCACTCAACGAACAGGTTCCATAGAGGCGCCTCATAGAAGGGGCTCTAGCTAAAGTGATGGTGTCTACCCCGGCCTGTGGTAGATCACTTAGAACCTCCATGTCCTGTCCAGGGACCAGACATGGAGTTTCCAAAGGTCCGGACCCGGGTGCCAGAGGGTGCCTCATCTCTGAGAAAGCAGGTCCTTCCTCAGAGGAATTGGCCAAGGAGGTGCTGTCACGAGGAGCATCAGTTCTGGGAACCAGGTCCGGTTGGGCCAATAGGGCGCAACTAACAAGACCTGCTCCTCGTCCTCCCTGACTTTGCACACTGTCTGTGCTAGAAGGCTCACTGGGGAAAACGGGAATAGAACAAATGGCAGTGAGATGTGTTTGGGGAGGCAAACAGATCTACCTGTTCGGTCCGGAAGCGCATCTAAATCAGCTGGACACCCTGGGGGTAGATCTCCACTCTCCCGGAAGCACTTGCTGTCGTGAGAGCTTGTCGGCTGCAAGATTGAGCAAGCCCGGAATGTAAGTGGCTCAAAGCAACCTCAGATGCTTCTAACTCCAAAGGAGCAGATGGTGGGCGAGTTGTGACATCGACGGGAACGTAGACCACCCTGTTTGTTGATGTACACAGTGGCCGCAGTGCTGTCCATTCATACCAGTGCTTGCCTTGTAGAGGCCCTTTGAGGCGGCCCAGCGCAAGACATACTGTTAGCAACTTGAGGCAGTTGATGTGCCAATGCAGTTGAGGCCCCATCCACAGACCGGAGACTGCATGCCCGTTGTATGTGGCCCCCCCAGCCGGTGGCAGAAGCATCCGTGAATAGCACAGCATGCCTGGACACTTGTTCTAGGGGGACACCTGCCTGTAAGTCTGACCACAGGCTGAAGGTTTGGGGGCACCTCGGTGGGATGACCACACAGAGTGACCCGCTCTGCCATGCCCATCTCGGGACTCGGTCGTGCAGCCAGTGTTGAAGCGGCCTCATATGAAGCAATGGAAGCGTTACTGCGGCTGAGGATGCCATATGCCCCAGGAGCCTCTGAAAATGTTTCAGTGGGGCAGCTGTTCTGCACCTGAGCGAATTCAAGCAGTTCAAAATCGACTGGATACGTTCCTCTTTGAGGCACACTGTCTGATTGATTGAGACCAAGAGGGAGAGTTTGCTCTTTTCCCAGTTGCCCCGAAGGCCCAACTGGCTGAGGTGACTGGGAATCTGCCCAGCCTGGGACACAGGAACCGATATTTATCAGTCTCCCTCATGTCGGCCAAGTTGAGCCAGAGATGACGCTCCTAGACCACTAATGTGGACATCGCATGACTGACTGAACATGCAATGATTTTTCGTCTTACGCAAGAGCTCTGGGTCAGGCCTACCCTTGTACATATCCATTACCGCCTGGGTCTGATGCTCCTGTAAGGGCACTTTCACACCTACCTTGTTTGGACCGGATTTTCAGACTTTTCAGTTTGGTCAGAATCAAAATTACAGGTGTGAAACCTCCCCCGTACCACAGTCCGGACCAAACAGACGAAATTTGGTCAGACGAAAAGAGGTAGTCTCGGTCCGGATCAAACTGAACAAAGGTTCGGTTAGTTTCTAGTGTAAAAGCATTTTCTGTATGGTTCGTACTTTCAGACAATTTACAGGAAGTTTCTGTTTCTGTTTAAATATTATAATGTTATTTTTAAACTTCATCTAGGCTACATTGATTATGAAAAGTGAAAAGATGTGCAATATGTCAGAAGGCAGAAGGTCAGAAATTATTTTGAAAGAAATTTTGTATGATTTTGCTTAGAAAGACTTTCTTTAATGTGAATTTCGTTTTGTATAAATTGTTTCTTAATTTGAATCATTGTTTAATCAGATAATTGCCTGGATTTAATAAATATGAAGCAAATAGTCTATAGCAGACAATAATCGCGGGAGCGATCACATGCTTTACACATGAACTGGAGCGCGTCTCAAATAAACCGAAACTCAGCAGCTACTTGTCTCACAAACATGTGAAATATGTGAATATAAAGCTTGAAATGTCCACTTTTAAACGTAATGAAAAGAAAATAGTCAAGCAATGCACACTGTTCAATAGTGGCAACGATATGCGTCCGTTCATTCATTGTTGTCAAAGACGCTGACGTCAGACGCACGTCCGTTTACAAACCAATAAATGTCCAGATGCAGTCCACATAGATGATGACGAGTGGACGCAAGTGTGTCATGTAATGTTCTTTAGTGCGCTCGCATAATTGCAATGTGAAACCAAACCAAAACTAACCGAATGTATAAAATGTATCAAAACATGAACTTCGGTTCGGACCTTGGTGCGGACTTTCAGGTGTAAAAATGCCCTAATAGTGCCATGGCATGCAGATGCTCTGCCCACAGGCTCTGTAAGCCTTGCCTGTGAGAAAGGACGAGAACTTACAGGCCATGGATGGGAAACGCGGATTATCCCTCCAGGAGGAAGTGGACACCAGACACAGTTGCATCATGGTGGCCCGCTCCACCGGGGGGATCTCCATGTACCCCTTGGCTTCTCTGCCATCGAGGGTAGTGAGGGGTGAGGAGGTATCAGATCGGTTCCTGGCAGAAAAAGGTGCCTTCCATGATCTGGTAATCATTTCATGCACCTCCGGAAAGAATGGCACCGGGGAGAACCAGCACAACCTGCCCTGAGAAACCAGTTGTCCAACCTAGAAGGTTCGGGACAAGGTGGAGGATTCCACATGAGCCCGACCTTTTCGGTGGCCCGGGAAAGCATAGCTGTCAATTCTGGGTCGGGCTTGGACAACGCTCCCTCAATGAATGCTGTGAAAACAGCAGTTGTTGAGCTTGAAGCTTGCGACCCCCGCTGAACGTGCTGTCACACCAACAGCACTCTTCAGAAAGCTTTGTTTTTGACTTATAGTCACATTCTTCATAAGACAGGAACAACAAACTGCTCGGCTCCGAAGTGAAAAACAAATGTGCGCTGCATCTACTTCTGCATTTATACCCGTGCTGTGGGGCAAGGCGTGAGATGCAAATCCCGCATGCCAATGTGAATTGGCTAATTTTGTATACACTCGAAGGGCTCCCAGAAGTGATCCAAATTTGTCAGTGACGTCCGACGTACGTCGAATATGACCGACTGAAATGGAACTACAGGGCTTTGAGTTCTCTCATTCATGTTGGTCAGATCCATTAGATCAGGCTTGTGAACCTTCTGACTCAAAGTCTATGTCAAGTGCAACTGGTCCATTAATTGAGAATCCGATGAAGAATGTCACTCTTGTGCCATATTCTTTACGTAACTGGCTTCTGAACATTGGATCAACCATAACCTGCACCTCTGCAACCCAGATCAAATTGTTGCGAATTTCACCAGAAACTCTTTGAAGCTTCTTACTGTCTCTCACTTGTTTCCATATTCTTTCATCATCCCACTGAGTTGAGATGTTCTGCCCTGATCCTAAACAGCTGTTAATATCCCTATGGGAAATCAGGCCACCATAGCCTTTGTCCTTCCCTAGGTAAAAATGGACAGCTGCTCTCTTTCCATTAGACACAGGTTTTAGCTCATTTGAGTATGACGTCTTCATTTGTGACACAAAAGTTGGTAAATCATGGTTGGCTTCTTGCCATAGCAATAAAACTGTGATGTAGTGCAATGGCAGAATCTCACTGAAGGCTGTGGGGCGATCGATTATTTGAAGGAGTAATTCACGAAGGTCTTGGTAGGGCATAATGTACTGAGATTCAGGGTAGATGTTGGCCAGAGTTACATTGGCATAGATGAAGTTGACAGTGTCCATCATGTTTCTGTCCTCTTCTTTGAGATTCAGAATGAAACGATACTGCTGGATGATCTCTTCAAGACTTGATTCAGAGTCTTTCTCATACAAATATTCCAGAAGGCCGCTATAGGAATCACCCTTGTTCCTCTCCAGACACTCGCGTGTCTGTTCAGGATTAACCATGTGGTTCATGTGCTCATTCTTGACCAGCTCACTCCAATTTATTTTACAAAAGAGGTCGGTATACTGTTGAAAGTACCTGGAAACCTTGTGTTTTATTGATTCTTTTTGTTTGTCTTTCCCAGCAAAAAATGGAACTAAGTTGACAAAAAAGTTGTCAAGAAAAACAAAATTTTGTTTCATTGTTTTTTTATGTTGATTAAGAAAGTTTCCATGCTTCTGCAACACATGTACAAATGACTCATTCTCAGGGTCCTCTTCTCCTGCCTCTGGCAATTTTCTGTTGTCCAGCTGAGTCTTTTGTAGTATTTCTATGACGGCAGCTGCTATTTGAAGTTCACCAAGATGGCCAGCAGTGTTGTAAGTATTATAATCCTTTTGTCTTTCCAGTCGATTCTTGGCCTCTTTGTTTGCAGTTTGTTGTGTTTCTTTGCAAGCTTCTGCTGCAGACTCAGCCAATGTAAGATATTCCTCAAGACTGTCTGGCTTGATGAGATCATCTTTGTCTTTGTGAACAGCATGCTTGAGCTTGCGTACAAGTACCTGTGATACTGTGTCACATATGTACGAGTTCTCCCTTGAAAGGTCTTTGGCTTTCTTTGCCCAGTCCATGGCCATATTAAAGTCCTGTTTTTTGATGTAATAGTACCTGGCGAGGAGCTGGAATATTACTGCATCTTTTCTGTAGCACTTTGCTGCATTGTGTAGAACAGTCTCTTCCATCCCTGATGTCTCTTTCATTATATCTTGAATAAGAGGAGAAAACAGTGAGTCTTCAACCTCGGCTGAAAACTGCCTCCTCACCAACATGCTGTGAACATCCTGCATTAATTTTTGTTTCCCCAGAGCATACTCATAAAATAAGTCTGTTGTGAGCAGAAGGTTAGTGATGGCTGCCTTTGACACTCCATGAGAAGTGGAAAGCTCATCCAAACAGTGTTGAGCTATACTTGAGTGAATCACCCTCACACCTTCAAAGGTCATTTTGGAATCAACTGTGCATCTTTTCAAAAGAGTGGAAAACTTCTCGAATCCATCTTCGACTTTACAGGATTTAGAGTCTGCTTTTGTTTGCAGACCAAGGAACTCTTCACATGTAGAGACTGACAGTGCATTTTTGCAATAAACATCCAAGAGGACAAGAATAGAAATAAGTTGAGCATGTTTGTGTCGAAAGTTGAAGCCTTTGAGGGTATTTTTCACAACACCCTTAATATACTTAGATGAAAAGTTGTTCTTCAGAATCATGAACCCATAAAAGGTTTTCATGTTTGTGTCAGTCGCCTTAAACTCCTTCAGCTTTTCTTCAAACAGTTCCTGTTCCTTCTCAGATAAATTGTTTCCCATGAAAACTGCATCACTGGTCTGTTCACAGGATTCAACTCTCATGCAGTTGACAATTATGACTTGTGGAGATTTTGAAAACATGTTTTGCTTCTGACATTCCTCTTCAATTTGAAGTTGGAGTTTTTTAACATCACAGATGTCTTGGAAGTCATCGATCATGAGCAACACTGGAAGTCGTGTAGCTTGCTCTTTTGTCTTATATGTTAGTAGCTGCACAACCTGTTCGGCCACAGTAGAATAACCCTGTGTTGTGTCCTTCAGCACTGCACAACGAAATTTTTCCTTCAGTGTCCAAAGAACATGCATGGCTAATGTCGTGCCACCACAGCCTGGAAGATGGAAGATGTTGAAAAACACACAAGCTCTCTTTCGGCTGCGTATGTCTGGAATAATAGTGTCGACAATGTAGTCAAACTTGTCACGTTTAATGAATGGCATTGATCCGGGCTGTTCTGAGAAGTAGAAGTTCCACCAAGACACCTTTCCTCCCTTGTAAAAGTTCTCCTCGTGTAGCTGTTTGTCCTCATTTCCTCCATCACACTGGTTCACACAAAGAACACTCAGCACATCTAAGGATTCCTCAGTTTTCTTTGATAGCTCAACATTACTGCCACCACCACACGGCAGAAACCGCTTTGATTTGCGATTCTCTGACCACAGACTGAGGATGGTGCCATTGACCTCAGCAAAACTTAGCTCATAAATGCATCTTTTAGAGATGTCAGCTCCATATCGGCCCTTAATGAGATCCTTCCAGTAGGTGTATGTGGTTTCGGTTTCACTGATGCATAAGATTTGGTTTTCTCCATTGAGCTCTTGTAAAAAGATACTGAAGGTTTCAAGCAAAGGGTCTTTTCCATCACTCACATGATCTAACAGCAAGAATATAGTGAGAAATTTCTTGTGAGGCAGAACATCTTTTCTGCACAGGAAAGAAACAACATCACGCACTGAAGATCCCTTCTCAGTCAACCAGTGATCAGCATCAGAGGGGGTTTCCTCATGAATGCCTCCATTACAGAAAACCCAGCTTGTGTTGTTGGTCAGCTTTAACTTGTTTGCAATGTCTTCAACTGGCCCTGTAATTTTATACTGAGCTGGTAAATGAACGTTGGATGTTTTTCTTTCTTCAAGCAGCTTATTCAGGCCACTCTCAGCAGATTCTGGATCAAAATCCAGAACAGCCACTAGATGCATGTGATGAAGGAAATCCAGGTTTTCCAGCTGGACAGGATGAGACTTGTTAGCCACCACAATATACCATGTAAAGTATGACCTGTCTAAAGATTGTGACCCTCCTGTTATCATCTCACACAGTTTAGAGCCTTGCACACTGTTTTTGACAACAGAGAGATGCTTTTCTTCAGCGTCCTTCCTCAACTGGGACAATCGTTGCATGCTTGCAGTTTCAGTATGTTTCTCATACTCCTCTGAGGAATCTGATGTAACAAGATTCTTGCTGCTGCTACTGTCTCTTATAAAGAAAGATCTTCCATCATTCTTCTTCATTACTGTTGCTTTGGGCACTTGCATTACGTTTTTATTCCTGCATTTCTTGTTATTTCTTTCTACTTCATATGTGTTAAAATAAAGGTCTTCACAGACTATGAAGGACGGCTCTATGTCTACCTCAATAACATATTTTCCCGCGGATGTCATGTCAGCTTTGAGAACTTCAACAAATCGAGGGGGTTTAATGCACCTCTTTGCTATTTGAACAGGCCTTTCCCATTTGAAATGTTTTTCAATTGCACGTGACTGTTGTACATCAAAATCATCTGTTTTCTGGATGCTAACACCCTGAATTTGTCCATGTGGTTTGTCTGCCACTCCGAAATGAATAGTGCCATTTGTGCGGCTGTTCATACAAGCTGCTGCAAATCGAATGACTTCATCTATGTATCTTTTCATTCTGTCCTCTTTATTGCTGCTGTTTAGTGCTTTGAATTCATGGCATGGTTGTATGAAGTCTAAATGTCCGGTTTCGGTTACATCTAGAATGCTGTTTTCTCTGTATCTGTGAGCAGCATTAAATCTATTGAAAGGGTACGGCTTCAAGCTATAAGACTGAGCCACCCCATCATTCTGCTGCTGAGTCTTTTGTTTCAGAAGTTCTATGTTGTGAATAATCAGCATTTTTGCATTCATTGACAGTTTTAGTTCTGTGAGCACAGACATCTCCAAGAGGAGAAGACCAGCTCCATTAATTCTCTGGTTGTACAAAATTTCTGCATCTTCTTTGTCCACTTTTATCTCCAGCATCCATTGTCTCACATGGTCCTTATTCCAGTCATTGATTTCCACAGGAAGTTCAGATGAAACAGCCATCTCCTTATTATTCTGAAAAAAAAAATCAACATTAACAAACAGACATATTGAACAAATGTTAGTAAATATTATTGCATTGGAAAAAAACTTAACCGTAACTTGTACAAAATGAAAAGCATTTCAAAACAAACCTACTGGTTAAACATTACAGCACACTAGTGTGATAAACTGCACACACACACACACTCAATATTTGGTTGAATATTGATAATGCAAATAATGCTTTTTTCAGTCAAAAACTGGTCAAGTCAAGTCAAGTCAACTTTATTTATATAGCGCTTTTAACAATGTAGATTGTTTCAAAGCAGCTTTACAGTGTTAAACAGGAAAATAATGCAGCATAATTTTATTCAGCTGTATAGCCATTCTGGAAAAATTTCAAGTATCATACAGTGACAGTGTGGGCTTTAGATTAAGAATTTGATCAGTAATTTAGTTTAAATGGTTAATTTAGTTTATTATTTAGATGTATTTCGATGTTTAGTTGAAAAATTTAGTGTCCCCAACTGAGCACGCCAAGCCAGAGGCAACAGTGGCAAGGAAACCAAAACCCCATCAGGTGACCTAATGGAGAAAAATAAACCTTGGGAGAAACCAGGCTCAGTCGGGGTGCCAGTTCTCCTCTGGCCAATTAACAAACAGCGTATTATTATTATTATTCTGGCAGTTTTACAGCTCGGAGGTCATAATAGATCAGAATATTCGAGGGACCGGGGGCAACATGCTGGAGACGGGTTTATTGAGGATGATGTTGATTAAATAATTATTAAAGTGCAATATTCGAATGATCGGAGGCAACACGCAGGAGACGGGTTTATTGAGATGCCGTGTCGATGAGGCAGTTTCAGGGGGAGTCTAATCACGGTCTCCCAGACACTTCGGGGTCCTGTGTTGGTCTTCTCTGGGCGCAGGTCCACCATCTGATCTGGATCCAGCTGACTGCAGTAAACCTCGGGATAAAACAGAGAGACTAACATTAGCGTAGATGCCATTCTTCTGATGATGTAACGAGTACATCAGGTGTTATGGGAAGTGTTCCCGGTTCCGGCTGACCTAGTTAATGCAGCCTAACAATCATTTCATTGAAAAAGTGTTTTATGTGTATGCCACAGTAAAGAGATGTGTTTTTAGTCTAGATTTAAACTGACAGAGTGTGTCTGCTTCCCGAACAATGTTAGGAAGACTGTTCCAGAGTTTAGGTGCTAAATAGGAAAACGATCGACCGCCTGCAGTTGATTTGGATATTCTCGGTATGATCAACTGGCCAGAATTTTGAGACCGCAGTAGACGTGATGGAGTATAATATGTTAAGAGCTCGCTCAAGTATTGGGGAGCTAAACCATTTAGTGCTTTGTAAGTAATAAGTAAGATTTTAAAATGTATGCGATGTTTAATAGGCAGCCAGTGCAGTGTTGACAGAACTGGGCTAATATGGTCATACTTCCTGGTTCTAGTAAGAACTCGAGCTGCTGCGTTTTGGACCAGCTGGAGTTTATTTATTAAGCGAGCAGGGCAACCACCCAGTAGAGCATTACAATAATCTAACCTTGAGGTCATGAACGCATGAACTAACTGTTCAGCATTTTGCATTGAGAGCATGTGCCGTAATTTAGATATATTTTTAAGATGGTAGAAAGCAGTTTTACAGATGCTAGATGCTAGATTTATGGTGCATAAATACACTACCTGCCCTAACTTAAATTAATCAAATTGACAAAAATATTTAATCTAATGTTTGGTGATATTATATTTGGTGATATAACAAGAGATTTACCAATTTAAGACATTTTTGACCATCAAAGGTGTTACAGGGTTTTTCAACACAGCTAAAGGATTAAGCCATTTGAGAGCAAGAAGACGCAAAATAATAATGTTGAATGTAGAATTTAGAAGGTTTCCTGGTATGTGTGAGTTTTTGGGGTTACCATTGTGCTGAAGAGTAGAGCCTGTGGTTTGGTTGACGATTAGTCAAACACTATTAAGATTATAATTACTTTATTTAAAAAGTAAGGGCTGGGCCCTCTTCAGCACAATTATAGTCTCTCTGCAGAGAGAGGTATGCTTTTGTTGAATGCCGAGTTCTGTCATGAAACTCTAGATGGAGCAGGCTGATGGTTCCTTAATGCAAGCAGATGATAATTACAACGTTAACTACTTGACACAGCTGATTGGTCCATGTTACTGCAGCCAATGAGCTTGTTGCTCAACATATAAATGTCAGGTTACCATTCTCTATAGCAGTTTGCAGCGTGCTTTCAGAGTTCGTCTAAAACCCTCCACCTTCCCCAGTTCCACCTGTATAGATCTGCTACGGGGTAATTCATGAGCGCTCTATTGTACAGCAGCAGTATGTCTTACCTGTACATGCTCTCAGCAGTGTGTCATGTATATATTGGCAGTAGCAAGTTACTGTACTTGCTGTGCAGCAGCAGCAGCAGCAATCTACAACAACAGAAATAATCAACATCAGCAGCAATTCAGCAGTAGCGTAGCAGATCTATTCCGCCAAGACCAAATAGATTAACATTGTCATATCCAGTACCATGCTAAATATCTTCCTGAGAGTTGTCATGATAGAACTAGCTTCAAAATATGAAACATTTATAATGTCAATTATTATAAAATATAAGAAATATTTAACATTATATACTTCTCTATGTATGTGTGCTTATTATGAACAATACATACACTCACCTAAAGGATTATTAGGAACACCTGTTCAATTTCTCATTAATGCAATTATGTGATCAACCACGCAGTTGCTTCAATCACATGGCAGTTGCTTCAATGCATTTAGGGATGTGGTCCTGGTCAAGACAATCTTCTGAACTCCAAACTGAATGTCAGAATGGGAAAGAAAGGTGATTTAAGCAATTTTGAGCGTGGCATGGTTGTTGGTGCCAGACGGGCCGGTCTGAGTATTTCACAATCTGCTCAGTTACTGGGATTTTCACGCACAACCATTTCTAGGGTTTACAAAGAATGGTGTGAAAAGGGAAAAACATCCAGTATGCGGCAGTCCTGTGGGCGAAAATGCCTTGTTGATGCTAGAGGTCAGAGGAGAATGGGCCGACTGATTCAAGCTGATAGAAGAGCAACTTTGACTGAAATAACCACTCGTTACAACCGAGGTATGCAGCAAAGCATTTGTGAAGCCACAACACACACAACCTTGAGGCGGATGGGCTACAACAGCAGAAGACCCCACCGGGTACCACTCATCTCCACTACAAATAGGAAAAAGAGGCTACAATTTGCACAAGCTCACCAAAATTGGACAGTTGAAGACTGGAAAAATGTTGCCTGGTCTGATGAGTCTCGATTTCTGTTGAGACATTCAGATGGTAGAGTCAGAATTTGGCGTAAACAGAATGAGAACATGGATCCATCATGCCTTGTTACCACTGTGCAGGCTGGTGTTGGTGGTGTAATGGTGTGGGGGATGTTTTCTTGGCACACTTTAGGCCCCTTAGTGCCAATTGGGCATCGTTTAAATGCCACGGCCTACCTGAGCATTGTTTCTGACCATGTCCATCCCTTTATGACCACCATGTACCCATCCTCTGATGGCTACTTCCAGCAGGATAATGCACCATGTCACAAAGCTGGAATAATTTCAAATTGGTTTCTTGAACATGACAATGAGTTCACTGTACTAAAATGGCCCCCACAGTCAACAGATCTCAACCCAATAAAGCATCTTTGGGATGTGGTGGAACAAGAGCTTCGTGCCCTGGATGTGCATCCCACAAATCTCCATCAACTGCAAGATGCTATCCTATCAATATGGGACAACATTTCTAAAGAATGCTTTCAGCACCTTGTTGAATCAATGCCACGTAGAATTAAGGCAGTTCTGAAGGCGAAAGGGGGTCAAACACAGTTTTAGTATGGTGTTCCTAATAATCCTTTAGGTGAGTGTATATCTGCAATATATATATATATCTGATCAAATATACATCCATATATTATGAAATGTATTACTAAATATAAATGTACATACATTATGATATATTAGTAAATATATTGTCACATTTTTTCAATATATGAAAAGCGGCAATTCCTTATGTTGTTTTCAATATATTGTAATATATTAACACAATACATTATTCTTTATATTTTCAAATGTACTGTTAAATCATTTAATATATTGATCATTCATATGAAATATAAAAATATATAAAAAATATATTTTCTTTTCGTAAGGGTACGATGACACTAGTGGTCTCACATCTGTCTAAACGACAAATATATAGGAATAGGAATCTCAATGAATAGAAATCTCTCTAGAGAGGCCAATCTTCTTTGAGTGTAACTAAAATGAGCCAATGCACATTGGTATGCTTGGGTATATGAGCAGCAGGTGCATTGCATCTTTAGATTAGACCGGTATCCCTTCTGCCTTAGACCGGTATCCCTTCTGCCTTTCATTGCAAAGACACTCGAGCGAGTTGTTTTTAACCAGCTCTCTACGTTTCTTGAACAGAACAACCTCCTGGATATCAACCAATCAGGCTTCAAAAGCGGCCACTCAACTGAGACTGCCCTGCTCTCGGTTACGGAGGCACTGAGGCAGGCAAGAGCGGCTTCCAGATCCACAGTACTTATCTTACTGGATTTGTCTGCTGCTTTTGACACAGTTAACCACCAGATCCTCCTGTCAACTCTCATGAAGATGGGCATCTCAGGAACTGCTCTCCAGTGGCTCAAGTCTTACCTCTCAGGTAGGTCCTTCAGGGTGTCATGGAGAGGTGAAGTGTCTAAGTCACATCATCTAGCCACAGGAGTTCCACAGGGCTCAGTGCTTGGACCACTTCTCTTCTCCATCTACATGTCATCACTGGGATCGGTCATTCAGAAACATGGCTTTTCCTATCACTGCTATGCAGACGACACTCAACTCTACTTCTCATTTCAACCAGATGATCCCACGGTTGGTGTTCGTATTGCTGCCTGCCTAACAGACATTTCTGCCTGGATGAAGGAGCATCACCTGCAACTCAACCTTGCAAAGACTGAACTGCTTGTGGTCTCAGCCAACCCAGCACTTCATCACAATCTCTCCATTCAGCTAGGATCATCAACCATAACTCCGTCCAGGACAGCCAGGAATCTTGGAGTTGTGATCGATGATCAGCTAAAATTCACTGACCACATTACTGCAACAACCCGGTCCTGCAGATTTGCATTATACAACATTAGGAAGATTAGAGCCTTCCTTTCTGAGCAGACCACACAACTACTGGTCCAAGCTCTTTTTCTCTCCAGACTGGACTACTGTAATGCTCTTCTAGCAGGCCTTCCGGCATGCACTATCAAACCCTTGCAACTGATCCAGAATGCTGCGGCGAGGGTGATCTTTAACGAGCCGAAGAGAGCGCACGTCACGCCTCTCTTCATCAGACTCCACTGGCTACCAATAACCGCTCGCATCAAATTCAAGGCACTGGTGCTCGCCTTCAAAGCAACCACTGGCTCTGCACCAATTTACCTTAACTCGCTTGTTCAGACATACACACCCTCCAGGAGTTTGCGTTCTACCAGTGAACGACGCCTTGTGGTGCCATACCAGAGAGGCATGAAATCACTGTCACGGACCTTTTCCTGGACTGCCCCCACCTGGTGGAATGACCTGCCTATCTCAATTCGAGCAGCCGAGTCTGTAGCCATTTTCAAAAAACATCTAAAGACGCATCTCTTCCAGCAGCACCTGACCAATCGAGAATAGCACTTAACATTCTATTCATTTTTCTGTCTGTCTAATTTATAAAAAAAAAAAAAAAAAAAAAAAAATCCTGTGTGTTCTGTGTTAGATTAACTGAGACTTGTTACAGCACTTGCATACTGTAGCCTCTGACTGTTGTAGTTGATTCTATTGCTCTCATTTGTAAGTCGCTTTGGATAAAAGCGTCTGCTAAATGACTAAATGTAAATGTAAATGTAATGTAGATTTTCACTGCCCAGCCAGGTCCAACAGTTGTGGCGACGGGACGTGGCGTCTCTGTTCCCTGGTAACCCAGACATAACCAAGACCCCATTCCAATCAGTCACTTTCAATGCCACGTCTGTGACCGACAAATAAGAATCCCTACTAAAATGCCAGAGTTGCTGCCCCTTCCAGTGCCCTGTGTAATGTCAAACACTGCTGTTCCACATGATCCATTCAGTGAGATTATTGTATAACACTGGAAAAGGAACACTGTGGGAGCCACATCCTACCCCAGAGGAGTTATGTGGAGTGTTACATATGGACTAACCCCATAGGGCCGAACTACATATATAATGTTACAGGGGTGACTCCAACCTCATCAGAAGGGGGGCACTCCCAAGGGAAAGACACAGGCTTACGATTAGGAGCTATTATGGAAAAATACACATATGGGATCCTCTCAGGGTCACATATATGGCACCCAGCCTAAACCCAGTTCTCATGGATACAACGGAAATAGGCCTGGCGCCAGACTCTCTGCCACATCCGGCACTGAGGGTGATGGAGGACTCAACAGGTTTTGAACTGGAGAATATATGCGGTTCAGGGCGCAGCAAGCAGACACTGAGCCGGGCCACTCAATGCTTCTACCTGTCTGAGGTAAGAACACAGGAGGATACCAGCTCTACACGAAGGCTATAGAATCTAGCGAATGTGTTTGGTGTCACCTAGCCCGTAGCTCTACAGATATCTGTCAGTGAGGCGCCCCGTACCAGCGCCCAGGAGAATGCAACACTCCTGGTAGAGTGAGCTTGCAACCTGAGCAGGACAAAGCAAAGCCAGGGCTGGGTTTGCTTCCTCCGGGGGCAGTACTAGCAGGTTCACCACCTGGTTCCTGAAGGAACTTTGCCCATGTTTTATAGTCTTATTTACAGCCATAAAGAGACCTTTGAAGGGTGAAACTGAGACATTTTAATTTGTAAATGGAGAGGGAATAATTAAATAAACTACTAATATCAACAACTCTTTATGCAAATCTGCAAAAAAATGTTTAAGTCAAACAACATTGGAACCCCATAGACTTCCAAACATTTAAAGATTTAAAAATATATATTATATTTATTTTCTTTAGTGTTCCACAGAAGAAAAACTGTCATACAGGTTTGAGATAACATATCTATTATTGTTTCAACACACCCTACGACAATTGGGTTAGTTGTAATAACAGCACTGTTTGTATATTACCTTTCACATTTTAGGGATTTCAAAACAAACTAAAAACTTTAACAAACTTATGTGGCATTATATAAAAATTTTAGATAAATAAAAATAACAGAGATACATTAATTACATTATTATTATTGTTGTTTTTTAAGTGTCAATAATAATAAAGAGTTCAATAAATCTTTGTCTGAATTATCTAAACAAGGGGCAGAATTTCCATGTTGTTAATGGGTTTTTCAGCAATTAAGTGCTTTTGATTGGTTTATGTCGAAGCCTTTAGATAGAGAAAAATAAGTTAGACCTACTTAATGACCTACTTACTTTTCTAAACTCTTTAAATTTGTCAAATAAATTATTAAAAACGATGTCTCGAAAATGGTAAAGTGTAATGAATAAAAAAAAAAAGTGCAGCTTAATACAAACTTTTAACTGTTGCAAGAAATTAAACTCATTTACCTGCATATTATATTACAGTTGAAGAGCTTCTTGTAGCACACAAAACAAAAGTTGCTGATGCCTGTAGGAAGAGAATCAACAAAATATAACTAAACACGCATGTAAATTAGTATGAACTAGTTAAAAATTGGTTATAAGACCTCAATCCTTTGTGGTCAATTATCAAAGGTTCAGTCCGAGGCACCAATAAAAAAATTCTCTAAATCCATATTGTTCCAAGTTTTGCGGTTCTTTTAAAATAACAATCTACCCAACTGAAAGGACACTCACCCAAGCATATTATGGCCCCTTTTACAGTTCATTAAATGCTCTGTAATGAAAGCTGTCAGATGATTGTTTGTTGTTGTATCTACTGCCAGAACAAATATACTGAAGGGCTGAAGTCTGGTGTAAAAGTTTGTTTTCTTGGGAGGGATGGGTGTGTACTACTGTACTTGTGTGTAAGGTCATTGTCATTGTTTGCCACAAGAGCATTTTGTTCCTAACTTCCTATCAACCCATTTATGTGTACTCTTAAATAAGGATTCCTTTCCAATCATGGCAACAGAGCATTCACATCATGTTCGAATTACCATAATTACAAGATAATAACTCTGAGCTCTCAGAACCCACCTTTAAACCAGTGTTATAAGGAAGTTGGTAAGTGATAAGAAACGCTCTTGGGAAAAATTATGCAAACCACTTTATTGGTTTAAACAAATGACTGTCCACCTATGGTTAAAGAGATGTGGAAGCAAAGGACACAACTCCATTACTTTTGTTTTACGTCCCTTTGATGTTTTTGTTTTTTAATGTTTAACTAAACAGGAGGTAAACGGGAGTATAACATTTGAATAAACTGTGTGTGTATTTCAATATGAGAAGAGGCAATAAAGAAAAAGGAACAAGTCAACTTCACTCAAACGGTGTATTGTATAGTGCCAAACAAAAAAAAAAAATTTTTTTACAATATTTACAAAAAAAGTAAGAAAATAAAACAGCAATAAAGAATCAATATGGGAAGGTGAGCACGAGAGATGCCAAAACAAAGCAAATAACTAAAACAAATCTAACAAGGTTTGATCAGCTAAACTAACTATAAAAAGAAAAATGTAGAAACAAAAAAGTCTTCAGCGTCAAGCCCAAACTAAACTACACTGACTAGCCAGATAACAAAACCTACAGGGTGTGGTGCTCACTCTTTAACCTAGTGTGTCTAATACAAACAGAACGTCTTATGTGGTGTGCAATGTATGTCACGCGACTTCCTTACCTGCTCCCTCCTTCCCAGCCTCACACATACCGTAATGACTGACGAAGTAAGAACTTTATCCAACAACACAATAACAACCACAATGTGACAAAGAATGTTCTATCAAAGACCAACGTCTTAAGTGAGCAAGAAGCTCCAGACGTGGAGGAGAATCTGGTATTTGAAGAGAGTGGCAGAATGTGATTGGTGGTGTAACCGGGACGTCATTTTCAATTTATACGTCACACACACACACACACACACACACAAGAAAACTACTCACACATACACATACAACATGCATAATATGTACCAATACATGAAAAGATTATTTGTGCGTGTTTGCCGCCTCCTGTATTCCTCTCGTGATGACAAAGCGCAGGGGTGACTCGCGCAATGGCGAGGTTACACTGGCCACAGGAACAAGAGACCCCCAAATGCTTAAAGTTATCCCCCTTGACAAGTTAACTTATTCATAAAAAATATACATTGTGTGTCTTTGTGCCCTCGACGTTGATCCATTCGACTATCATGGGTGCGAAGACACATGGTTATATGATGCTGCCTCAGATCAGAGAGACGCTAACAGGCTATCTTTCCCCTGGGAGCGCATCATCAGAGGCATTTCAGAAGTGAGTCAGGCTGGAATTGCGCTGAAAGTTTTAAGCACAGCCTTTCATCCAGACGGTGTTTACTTGTCTGATTGATATTTGGCTGCATTTATTGCTGAGGAATTAAATGATAAATACTCAAAACATCTAATTTGAAAAGTTAGATGCTTGTGTTAATTTATTGTCTGGCTGTTCTTTGGCTACACTCTAAAAAAAAAAAAAGGTTCTATATGGCACCAAAAATGGTTCTTCGTCGTAATCATAGAGGAACCACTTTTGGTGCTATATAGCACCATATCTTAACATGTTCTGTATATGGTAGCGGTGCTATATAGCACCTTAGTCAAAGAACCGGTGAAGAACCTCTGAAGAACCGCTGAAGAATCACTGAAGCACCAAAATTGGTGCTATAGCACTAAAAAAGGTTCCCCTATGATTACGAGCCAAGAACCATTTTTGGTGCCAATTAGAACCTTTTTTATTTAGAGTGTACATTTAATTCTGAGAAATTAAATAGTGTAATAGTGCTGTGGGAGAGCGTTGCTATAATGTGACTATATTGTATTGCAATAGGGAGCACTTCAAAGTCAATACCAAATCAAAACTAGTTAGCACAGTATTCGTAATAGAAAGGATTTAATGACAAATTCTGGTTATGGTTATACTTAAAAGAGCTTCAAAATGGACCATTAATCGTACACAGCATGAATAAAATGTTACCTGAGGGATAGAGAGAGAGAAAGAGAGAGAGGGAGAGGGAGAGAGAGTGGGGGAGAGAGAGAAGAAGAGAGCAAAGAATAGAAGCCCCAATGACCTCAAGAGCCAGAGAGTAAGAGACCCAGAGGAAAAAGAGAAAGAGCAATAATTCCAATCTCCTTTTATCCCTTTCTTTGACCATGTGACTGAAACCAAATGTGAGATATTTAAACTGACCAATCAGACCAAACTCAAACATGACATTCAAACCAAACTTCCCCCACTATAAAGGTGGGACCCCATGTGGCCTACAGGCCTCTCTATTGTCTTCCAGATGGCCCTTATGATAAGCAAATGGGTTTGACAACAGTAAAGCAAATCTCTTTGTTGGATTTCAAATATCAAATATCTTTGATTATTTTCAATTCCTTCAATAGCGATCTGAAAAAATAAGGACTTTGAGAACACCACCTCAGAGCACTCCTCCCGTGATGATAGTGAAGTTACTCAATGTGGTGCCTCATGGTGTGGCCAGATTACTGCTAGACTGCTCTTTCTTGAGGACCTCCATGATGTTAACTCGTTCATAGGGAAAACCTTATTCTTTGCGTGTTATTGTGCCCTCAACGTCGACTTATTCGACTATCATGGGTGCAAGGGCATGTGGTTATACGATGATGCCTCAATCCAAAGAGATTCTCTCAGGCTGGCTCTTCCCTGGGCGCTCATCGTCACTTCAGAAATTTGGGAGGGCTTTTATAGGTTAGCGGTTGCCAGTGAAATGTTGAATATTCTGTCGCTTCCTGCTATCTCCGAGGACATATAACATTTAACATTCTCCCAACAGGAAGTATTGAAATTGGTACCCCTTTCAGAGAACTTGGCAGTGTGAAAGCTACTACCGGTTATTTCTAATTGGGTCCTAAAAATTTCTTTTAAAAATAATGTAACAAAAGAATGGGTGTTCTCCTAAGGTTTTTTCCCCATTCTGCTGATGGAGTTTTGGTTTCTTGCCACTGTAGCGTCTGGCTTGCTTAGTTGGGGACACTTAATGTCATTGCACAGCCCTCCGCATTTCAACGGCGTGGTCTCTACTACCGCACCAGAGGAGGTGCATTTGCTGTCACAAGAGCTGCCATTTCTTCTGGGCAAAAGGGGCCATATTGTTCCCCTCCGAGAGAGAGAGTCAGGCTACGACAGTTGGTACTTTCTGGTTCCCAAAAAGGATGGGGGGTTATGTACGATTTTAACGCTTAAGTTCAAGATGCTAACTATCAAGATGATTTTGTCGCAAATCCTACATCATGATTGGTTTGACACAATTTATCTCAAGGAACTATACATTAACATAGATATCCTGCCACAACACAGGACGTTCCTGAGGTTCCAGAGAAGCTTACCAATATCGGGTTCTTTCAATCGAACTAGCCTTGTCGATTGGCTGATACTGACCCAGTCTTAAGAGCTTGCACTTCGACATCAAGATCAGTCCTCCCTCATCTTCTCTCTCTGGGGTTGAGACGCAACGCCAAGAAAGGCATACTCTTTCCCGCCCAGAGGACAACGTACTTCTGGTTTATATGGGACACCATTGGGGGCACAACTGTCTCCCGCTCATGAAGAGACCATTTTAAACACCCTAAGCAATCTCAGGCTAGGTCAGGATATTACTGTTCATAAGTTTAAAAAAAATCCTAGGTCTCATGGCAGCTGCGTCCATTGTGATCCCTATGGACCTTTTGCACATGAGACCGCTTCAGTTGTGGCTCAAAGCTGCTTCCTGTACTGGCTGGGGAGCAGACTTAGGTGGCCTTCCAGCCCAGGGGATCTGGTTAGGTCATCATCTCGATTGGCACATCAATTGCCTCAAATTGATGGTTGTGTTTCTGGCCCTGAAGTAATTCCTGCACCAGTTAAGGAGATATCATGTCCTAATATGGATGGACAACACTACCAAGGACACTACATGAATTGCAAAGTTTTTTTTACTGTTAAAAATACCCTGAACTCTTGGTTGATTGAACCCAAACCTTGCTTACTCGAGGTATCCCAGCTATCAGATTTTTGTTATAAGAACGTTCTCCAAGTATTCAGTGTTGGTTCTGGGAACTTAAAAAATGTCCAGTTTTCTTTAAAGTGCTTTAAAAGGTATGATTTTCCTCAAACGTTCTTTCAATGTAATTTTGATTAACAATTCAATAATCTAGGAATGTTGATTTGTAACATTCCAAGAACATTAAAATGTCCAGTTTCCTTAATGTTAATAGAATGTTATTCTAATGTTAGTTTGATATTCCTGAAACATTCTTTCAATCATTCAAACACTTGTTGTGAAGAAGCACTGAAAGAAAGAAATAAGAACTGTCACGACCAACTCTAAAACCGTGACAAATGAAATGGAGGACATAGTCAGGTTGGTATGGTTGCAACAAAAAAGTTTTATTAACATAAATAGGAAGCTATATAGAAAGAGAAATCAACACGTTCAAACACCATTTCTGTCAGACACCTGACAAATCAGAACATCAGACAGAACCAAGTTTAAATTAATAACAGAATCAAAATAAACAAACCAGGGCCGAAATCAAAAACAGTTACCAAGAGCAAGCAACAACACCACATCAACAAAGCCTAAGCTTTATAGAGGGAAGAACAGGTGGACATAGTTCACTTGATGAGTCTCCTAGCCACACCCACTGGCCGGCCATAGCAGGAAGAACTGGAGACTTGCCAAAAGACCTATTCGGATAGGATTAGTTTAACATGGAGTGGTGGGGTAAACTAATTATTACCAGAGCTTCTCTGTGATTTTGATCCAGTCCTAATGTGCCATCTCAGTAATTACAGACAATGTCAGTAAAGATTACTGCGACTTTTACCTTCTGTAAAAAGGTTCGGAAATATTACCTCAGGTAATACTAATCCTGTCTGAATAGAACGGCTGTAAATATGGTAACACTTTACAAAAGTATTAGTTAATGCATTAGTTAACATGAACTAACCATGAACAACACCTCTGTTCAGCATTAGTTAATCTTAGTTAACGTTAGTTCATAAAAATACAGCTGTTCATGTTAGTTTACAGTGCTTAATGTTAACAAGATTTTAATAATGCATTAATAAATGTTGAAATTAACAAAGATAAATAAATGCTTTTTGAATGCAGTTCATTATTAGTTCATGGGATCCGGTATTTATCCCAGTTCCTGATTAACCCTTAAAATACAATGTTAACCATTGCAAGTAAGTAGTCTTTTGCTGTCAGGTCAGAATTAGGCCTAAACCTACACTAGCTTGTTTTCTCATACCAGTATTCTAGTGATATGAACCCACTATCCTTTAATGAACAATACAAAATCAATAACCATTTCAATAAAATCATGCTTACCCTCCAGCAGATTTTCTCATCGAAGTTTGGTTGACTTTGGGCCTTGTAAGATGTATTAAAAATGCTCTTTCTATTCTTTATAGGCTGAAGTAAAAAACTGAAAAAAAATACTTTTTCTTTATAAAATGAAAATGTATTTATACAAAAGATACAAAGTACTGGTTATACAAGGATCAATAATTGATTAGCAAAATATCAAAAGATTACAGATTATAATACTTCAGTTTATCCAATCTCAACAGGCAATCCTGTCTGAGTGGATTAATACACAGGTGATCTATTTACAAAGCAATAGATGTAAAAAATAACTTGTTCTCGTCCGAGCAATTCAAGTTAAAATAATACAGCAGAGCAATTCGAGCAAAATATTCATAGAGAACAGATTTCTCCTATGAAGATACATCAATCAAACAAAATCAAAGGATGCAAAATACAGTCATATTTGAGTCTTTTACGTTTTAAGCAGTTTGGGTTTTTCCAGAGAGGAACTAGGGTTTGTCCAAAAAAGGAACTCAAGTCTGTTGATAGCATAGCATGACAATCACCACTCGACAGACAATGTTGGCTTCTGCAGTTTTTTTCCATGCCTTGGCATTTTTTCATCCTTTACTTCCTTCTAGTCTAGGGTCTTGTCTCCTATGTGTGTGTGCGTATGTATCCGGCAGGCCCTGCGGCATGGCAAAGTGACGCAGCGTCTCGTTCCCTGTTCTCAGGGAACAATGGTTACATTTGTAACCTGAGACGTTTGAGACGTAAGTTTTGGCTGTACGTCACTAGCCGCGTTTCCATTAGCCTTCAAATTGCGCAAATTGAAATTGCGAATTGAAAATATGCCCAATGGAAATGCGTCAATTTCGCAAAAACTCCCATATATTGCAAAAAGGTTTTTACGCTCGCATGAGGTGGTTTTTCAGGCAATTCGAAAAAGGAAAATTTCCCAAAACTTTTCGCATTTACAGGTCACCTGGTACGGTCACGCATTGCTCTCACACAGGGCCTACATATTATTTTTTTCAACTCAAGTATGTCTAATAACGAGATCTTATGTCCTTAAAACGACATATATTTTCTCCTAATAAGGAAAGTGGCGTAACTTTATAATGACGGACCCCGGTGCATCCACAAATATCAAAACTATCTATAGGCCTACTGTAATTAAGACATATATATTCAAGAAATGTATTAAAACAGAAAGACGCTGTAGTTTCAGCTCAAAGACTGAGGAAACAGGCCAGCACTTCAATCCATTCCCCACGATCTTTGTTTGCTTCTAATTTATTAAATATACAGCCAAATAGTTGATTAAACATTGATCAAAATTAAAATACAATTTATACAAAACAAAATTAATTTTAAAGAAATACTTAAAGAAAAACACAATCCAATGAAATGCTCAATCCATGTCCCCAGACAAATGCGCATCTGATTATGTACCTTACTCATGCTGCTCACTTTTCATAATCAACATAGGAAATTAAAAAGATTAAAATATTTAGACATAGCCTAATTATATGAAACTAAATAGGCTACGTTTTCTTTAACCCTTTCTTTAACCCCCGACAAAGTCGTCGTCGTCTTCTGATGGATTTTTTCCTTATTCCAGCGGAAACTCACAATACTCTGTCATTTTTAGGCATACAGATAGGCTAAGTGCAAGTAATTATTATTAATTATAAACAGTAAACTGTCTACTTTTATTGGTGTACGCTCAATGACAGCAAAGGCCGTGGACTCAGGGAACGGATTATTTTGCACTCCACTCAAACGCTGTCTTCATTTCAGAAATATATTTTGTTTATTAAACGCCAAGTTTTTCATTTCAAAAGCATTTCTAAATTCAGTTTATATTTACAACAAACGAAATTCCAAGCCAAAATAACGAAGTGGTAAAAAAAAACCTTTGAGTAAATTCAAACTTTTCGCTCGTCTCTGTGTGTGGCAGCAATGCGTCACAATAACCTGCGTATGTAAAAGTCGATCATTCTTTACAGATGATGGTATGTTTGGACAGAAGACGAGTTCTTTATTAAACTCATAAAAAACAATAGATTAAAAAATGCCACAATTTATCATAACACCTCATGTGTGCTGCTCAAGTATAAGGTGCTTTCCTTGCCATCAATGCTTGGATAACACACACACACACACACACACACACACACACACACACACACACACACACACACACACACACACACACACACACACACACACACACACACACACGTCTCATTAAAAATAATGGCGTGCGGTGGCTGGGATATACATAAACCTAACAACATACATAGCATTTTTGGAATGATTTATCTCAAGAGGAAAATAATGGTTTTAGTCGCATAACATCAGTGAATGGTAACGCCGTCATTTCGCAATATTGTTTTATCGACTTTTAGAAAATATCGCAAAAGTTTTGCGCAAATCTGTAATGGAAACGCGGCTACTGATGCCCTCTGTCGGTAGGGAAGAGTAAGATGGCTGCTAAAACACTTCCGGTGGCTTCACTGCATGATGGCAGTTATAACGTAATGAGAGATCCAGTCATTTATACAGATCAGTGGTTAGCACACATGATATCAGGAAGCAACTTTAATACGCAAATGATGACAGGGAGGTGACGGCGGTGCATAAGTTACCCCTCCCACTTCTGCTTGTTTTACTGAGATTTCTTATCCCGTGTGAATTGTCCATTAATAATACAGACATCCTGTGGTAAAATTACATTACTCCATCTACCCTTGTAAAATTAATCCCATCCGAATAGGGCTTTAGATGAAATCAAATTAAGACAAAAGAAGACATTAAATCTCTGAATATCTCATTAGAGGAGGATTAAACAACTCCACAAACAGCATTACCAGCTTCACACATTGCTGACAGACTTCATTTCTGTCACACGTCTACAGAAGCTCTTAATGAGAATCAACAGAGGTTTAGATGTTGATCTTTATTTGAAATGCTTAGTTTGCTTAGTTAAATGCTTAGAAATGCTTAACGTCGCCATTATGGTGATCAGTGTTTGCTTTATTTAGGCTCTTGACCCTTGACTTTTGTTTAGTTGCTTCTTTTTCAGAAATTGCAGGTGTTTTCAGAAAAAAAATTCTGCATTTATAAAAACAAAATATTGCTTTATTTATTTTCTTACATAAAAAGTGTTTCATCCAGCAGTATCATCAGCTGCGTGTATAAAGGTAGTGATGGCCGATTTCGAAACACTGCTTAATGATTCTTCGAAACCTTTACGAATATTTTGTTTCGAATCGAATGGTCCAGGGTTTGTGTATCAAACTAACAAAATCACATGATTTCAGTTAACTAGGTTTCCTTACGTCATCACTATTTCAAAAAATTTAGAAATTTCAGTGGTTCACTGCTTGGGGGCAATGATCTCTGTGAACCCATGAATCATGCGGATTCACTGTTCACTGAAAACCATTGATCTAGTGTCTATGGGTTTTACCTGATCTCTGATCAGTTTTATATATTTGTAGACGTTTTAACTAGACATTAGTATAATTAAAATGAATACAAAAATTAACACATACTATACAGACACTTCACATTTAATCTTATTAGATGTAAGGGTGGACTCCTCCAGTTGTTCAGGCTGCAGGGTTGCCGAATGACTAAAGAAACGTTACCTTTTTGTTGATGGAATTCTGGCATCCTTTAGTCAGCTGCAAAAGAAATTTAAACTTCCCCAAAATCATTTTTATTTTTATTTCTACAGATTAAGAATTATATACGTGCTCATATACCTTCTTTGGATAATACGTCACCCTCAATTATTGATAAGTGTCTTGATCAATGTAAAGGAAGTAAAAAAGCATTACCAATAATTTATGATCTGCTGCAATCTTGTAATTCCCCCTCTACTAGATTTATTAAGGAAGACTAGGAGAAAGAACTCAGAGTGGAAATTTCTGAGGAAATATGGCAAAAGAGTCTAAAGGATATTAATGAACATTCTATCAATTCTAGACACTGCCTTATTCAGTTTAAGCTCATTCACAGACTACATTATTAAAAAAAGAAACTGCACAGAATTTTTCCAAATGTCTCACCTCTTTGTGACAAATGCAATTCTGTAGATGCAGATTTGTATTTTTTGCTCAAGAATACAGAGTTACTGGAATGGAATTTTTTATGTGCTTTCAGAAATTTTTAGGGTACAAATGCAGCCTGACCCAGCATTGATCATTCTTGGACTTTCTGAACATGGGCATCCATTATCAGGAGGACAACACAAACTGCTTGCATACAGTGTAACTACAGCTAAGAAACTACTATTGTTCTGGAAGAAGGAGGAGGTACCTACAGTCAAGTAATGGCTTGGAGAGATGACTTCCACTCTACATTTGGAAAAAATGTCCTACTGTTTGAATGGCAAAATTGAGCAGTTTGACAAAATCAGGCGCCCTTTTCTCTGTTATCTTGATGGAAACCTTATAGACTAACGCATCATTTCATATAGTAATATGTCATATTCTTTCACCATATTTAACAATTTAATATAAACAGGTCTGGTAAGGGATGGTTATGTGTTTTTGTGTGGTTTTTTTACTCTTGTATCCTTGTATTTGCAATCCTTCTTTAAAATCTGTCTTCAATAAAACTTATTTGATTAAAAAAAACGTTATCAGCAAGATGAATAAAAATGTTTACATTTCTCGTCTATTACCACCCACTGAAACGTATACCAACGACAGAAATAAGTTCAGTTACAATAACAAAATAGTTGGGAGAGCGTTGCTATAATGTGACAATACGTTAGCACTTCAAAGTCAATACCGAATCAAAACTAGTTAGCACAGTATCTGTAATAGAAAGAATTTAATGACAAAATCTGGTTATGGTTACACTTAAAATAGCTACAAAATAGCTGTGTGAGATGATAAAAACTTCTACCATTAATCATACCCAGCATGAGTAGGATGGATGTTACCTGAGGGATAGAAAGTGAGCGAGCGAGAGAGAGAGAGAGAGAGAGAGAGAGAGAGAAAGAGAGAGAGAGAGAAAGAGAGAGAGAGAGAGAGAGAAGGCCCCAAAAAGAGGGAGAGAGAAAGAAATCAAGAGACAGAGCAACTGTTACAATCTTCTTTTATCCTTTTCTTGACCATGTGACTAAACCCAGACATGAGACATTTTAATTGACCAATCAGATAATTACATCTTCCCCCACTGTAAAGGTGTGACCCACATTTTGGCCTACAGGCCGAAGATCTCTTCGCCTTTAGGAATCCCAAATGGCCCTTCTGGTAAGAAAGGTGGGGGTTGAAAACAGTAAAGCAAATGTCTTTGTTCAATTTCAAATATCTTTGATTATTTTCAATCCTACAATATGATTATTAAGTTGCATTGGATAGGTTTTACTTTCAATAAAACATTTGCTTTGTGTTTGTAAAAGGTGTTTTCCTGCATGTTTAGCCTGAGGTTCTGTTGCAAGTTCACTGTTCTGACCAGAAGGGGTCACCAGCATGTGGCGTTTCAAACGCAAGGAAACAGTGAAGGATTTTGGGAAGCAATGGGTCCAATTGATTCGAGGCTTTGAAAAGCTTCTTTTTTGCCATCACTACAAGCAGTCCTGGAGGATTACAAAATAAAAGTGAAACTAAAATAAATAGTTTTCCCCTAAAGCAAATAGTAAATGGTTTGCTTTGAACGATTTTTGCATTATATTTTTAATTAGCATTGTTTAGTATGTATATTTATAAGTTTAATTATGAGGACAGTTGGGATGTCCTGATATAACAAACCTGTCTACAACCCACCTAATGAGGGCATCTTTTCACTCCACAAGCTAGATTAGCTATCTACTGTAAATGAGGAACAATGGACTATTATTCTTATTTTTATTCAATTATTTGTATTCAATTAATGAGTTGTCTTAGTTTTAATAAATAGTTTGTAATATAATATAGTGTTTTATTCATATAAATATAGTGTTAATATTAATATAGTATAGTATTGAGTGTGAATTCTATGGGACACTGGAAGTAAATGAAAATACAGACAATTAGAGAATTTTAACTAGAATTTGTAGTAGATCTGGATTACTTTTTTACTTAGCCAACACTGTGTGTAAGGCATGATTTTCTGTAAGGTTTTTCTGAATTCTGAAAATGTCTAGATGCAGGGGGAGTGCAGGAGCAAGGAAAGGAAGTGATTAGAAACAAGTTTATTTGATAACCTTTGTCTGACCAGAAATATAAACAAGTGTTATGATCACATAAGGGCTTCTTGAAGACATATGGTTACGCAGCAATATTTATCAAGAAACACATATAAAAAATAATAATAATAAAAATATGTAGAAAAACAGAAAATGTCCTGGCAGAACATCACCAGTACCTTTTCCGATAAGTTTATAGACATTTCCTTCAAGCCTAAAACACAAAATGCAATACGTAATACAAAATACATGTACAACATCTGTGAAAAATCAATGTGGAAAATCCCTTCGTATCAACAAGGAACATTGGGCCCTGTTTTAACAGACTTCTCTTAGCTAAAAATAAATCACATATAAAGAATTCATGAGAAATGAATATGAATACATCAATGTATGAGTAAAATGCAATAAGAACCCAAAATAACTGAAGTACAACACAGGTGCTCTCTGGACGTCAATGCATTTCTGGCACTGGCCAGACTCTCAGACACCTCTCAGTCATATCATTGCTTTTATGAAATTCACATCAAACACAATTAGGCATTTATACTAAAATAAACAAGTCCTGAAACTTACAACATTAATGATAAAAGATTGATTTATATTGATGCGTTTATGACAATGAAACAAAATAAAATAAAGTCTAAGATCAAATACAGGGCTGTGGCCCATAAGCTCCTTTGACTTGAGTGTCTCGATGTTTCTAGAGAACTGGAAATCTAGAAGTTTTGTAAATGTTTCCCTGGTCTTCAGTCCAGATCCATTAGATCAGGCTTGTGAAACTTCTCACTCAAAGTCTATGTCAAGTGCAACTGGTCCATTCATTGAGAATCCGATGAAGAATGTCACTCTTGTGCCAGGTTTTTTATTTAACTGGCTTCTGAACATTGGATCAACCTTAACCTTCACATCTGCAACCCAGATCTTATTGTCGCAAATTTCACCAGAAACTCTTTGAAGCTTCTTACTGTCTCTCACTTGCTTCCATATTCTTTCATCATTCCACTGAGTTGAGATGTCCTGCCCTGATCCCAAACAGCTGTTAATATCCCTATGGGAAATCAGGCCACCATACTCTTTGTCCTTCCCTAGGTAAAAATGGACAGCTTCTCTCTTTCCAGTAGACAAGGGTTTTAGCTCAGCTGAGTATGACATCTTCAGTTGTGACACAAAAGTTGGTATTTCATGGTGGGCCTCTTGCCATAGCAATAAAACTGTGATGTAGTGCAATGGCAGAGTCTCACTGAAGCGATCAATTATAAAAAGCAGTAATTCACGAAGGTCTTGGTAAGGCTTGATGTACCGAGATGCAGGTTTGATGTTGGCCAGAATTACATTGGCATAGATAAGGTTGACACTATCCATCAAGTCTTTGTTCTCTTTTTCCAGAATGAAATCATACTGCTGGATGATCTCTTCAAGAGTTGATGCAGAGTCCTCCTCATACAAATATTCCAGAAGGCCGGAATAGGAATCACCCTTGTTCCTCTCCAGATATTCACGTGTCTGCTCAATTTGATCCTTGCTGCTTAAGTTGTCATTGATTGATAGCTCAATCCATTGGATTTTTCCTTCCCAAAAGAGCTCAGTATACAGTTGAAAGTAACTGGAAACCTTGCACATTGTCATTTCTTTTTGTTTGTCTTTCTCAGCTAAAAAAGGAACTACGTTGACAAAGATTTTTCTGAAAAAATCAAAATGCTGCTTCATTGTGTCTTTGAGTGGAAGAAGAAAGCACTTATGCTCTTGCAATACATCACAATATTGCTTGAGTTCAGGTTTCTCTCTCGACAAATCCTCAATGGTAATGTTTCCCAAGAGGACTCGAGTAAGGCAATTGTTGTAAGTAAAACCTGACCTAAATGGACTTTTTTGCAGTATTTGTATGATGGTAGCTGCAGTTTGAAGTTCACCGAGATGGCCAGCAGTGTTGTAAGTATTATAATCCTTTAGTCTTTCCAGTCGATTCTTGGCCTCTTTGTTTGCTGCTTGTTGTGTTTCTTTGCAAGCTTTTGCTGCAGACTCAGCCAATGTTAGACACCTATCAAGACTGTCTGGCTCAATGGGACTATTCTTGTCAAAAGTGTGCTCCAGCTGATGTATTAATATATGTGATACTGTATTGCATATGTACGAGTTCTCCTTTGAAAGGTCTTTAGCTTTAGTTGCCCAAACCATGGCCTCTTCAAAGTCCTGTTTTTTGATGTAGTACCTGGCGAGGAGCTGGAATATCATTGCATCCTCTCTGAGGCACTTTGCTGCATTGAGTAGAACAGTCTCTTCCATCCCTGGAGTCTCTTTGATTATATCTCGGATAAGAGCTGAATAAATTAAGTCTTCATCCTTGGCTGAATATGGACTCCACACCAACATGTTGTGGACATCCTGCCTTAATTTTTGTTCCCCCAGAGTATTCTCATAAAATGAGTCTGTTGTGAGCAGAAGGTTAGTGATGTCTGCCTTTGTCACTCTATAGGAAGCTGACAGCTCTTCCAAACAGTGTTCAGCTATACGTGAGTGATTCACCCTCATGGCCTCAAAGGTAACGTTGGAATAGACTGTGCATCTTGTCAAAAGAGAGGAAAACTTCTCAAATCCATCTTCGACTTTACAGGATTTAGAGTCTGCTTTTGTTTGCAGACCAAGGAACTCTTCACATGTAGAGACTGACAGGGATGCCCTCTTGGAGTAGACATGCAGGAGGACAAGAACAGCAAAAAGCTGAGAATGCTTGTGTTGGAAGTTGAAGCCCTTGAGGGTATTTTTCACAATGCCCTGAATATACTTAGATGAAAATGTGTTTATCATCATGGACACATAAAATGTTTCAGTGTTTGTGTTGGACTTCTTAAACTCCTGCATCTTTTCCCCAAACAGTTTCAGTTCCTTGTCAGATAAAGAGATTGGAATGCTAACTCTATTGCCAGCTACTTCAGTCTGTTCACAAGACTCAACTCTCATGCAGCTGACTATAATGACTTGTGGAGATTTTGAAAAAATGTTCTTGTTCAAACATTCCTCCTCAATTTGATGTTGGAGTGTTTGTACTTCACAAGTTTTTTGGAAGTCACCGGCCATGAGCAGCACAGGAAGTCTTGCAGTTTTCTCTTTTGCCTCGTATGTTAGTAGCTGCACAACCTGTTCGGCTACAGTAGAATTATCCTCTGTTGTGTCCTTCAGCACTGCACAACGAAATTCATCCTTGAGTGTCCATAAGACATGCATGGCTAATGTCGTGCCACCCCAGCCTTGAGGATGTAAGATGCTGATAAACTCACAAGCTCTCTTCTGATTCTGTATGTTTGGAATAATAGTATTGACGATGTAGTCTAATCTGTCACGTTCGATGACTGACCCTGAGAAGTAGAAGTTCCACCAAGACACTTCTCCTCCCTTGTAAAAGTTCTCCTCGTGTAGCTGTTTGTCCTCATTTCCTCCTTCACACTGGTTCACACAAAGAACACTCAGCACATCTAAGGATTCCTCCGTTTTCTTTGATAGCTCAACTTTACTGCCACCACCACACGGCAGAAACCGCTTTGATTTGCGATTCTCTGACCACAGACTGAGGATGGTGCCATTGACCTCAGCTAAACTCAGCTCATGAATGCATTTTGAGATGTCAACTCCATATCGGCCCTTAATGAGATCCTTCCAGTGGTTGTATGTGGTTTCATTGTCACTAATGCATAAGATTTGGTTTTGTCCCTTAAGCCCATTAAAAAACATATCAAAGGTCTCAAGCAAAGGGTCGTTGGCGTTGCTCATCGGACTTAACAGCAAGAATATGGTGAGAAGTTTCTTGCGAGGAAACAGCGTTTGGCACATTAAAGAAACAAGATCACGCACTGAAGATCCCTTCTCAGTCAACCAGTTGTCAACATCAGAGGGGGTTTCCTCATGAATGGCTCCATTACAGAAAAAACACATTACGGGTTGTTGTAACCTGTTTGAAATGTCTTTACCTTCACCTGCATTTTCATGCTGAGACGATAAATTAAAATTAGCTATTTTTCTCTTTTTTAATAGCTTATTCAAGCCGTTCTCAGCAGATTCTGGATCAAAATCCAGAACAGCCACTAGATTCTTCATGTGAAGAAGGAACTCCAGGTTTTCCAGCTGAACAGGATGAGATTTGTTAGCCACCACAATGTACCATGTAAAGTATGACCTGTCCATAGATTTGGTCCCTCCTGTTATCATCTCACACAGTTTAGAGCCTTGCACACTTTTTTTGACAACAGAGAAATGCTTTTCTTCAGCGTCCTTCCTCAACTGGGACAACCGTTGCATGTTTGCAATTGCAGTATATTTCTCATGCTCCTTTGAGGAATTAGCTGTAATAAGACTCTTGGTGTTGCTGCCTTCTCTTATAAAGAAAGACTTGTCACCTCTCTTCTTCTTCTTCACATCTTCATTTAACTCCACATTATAAGTGTCAAAGTGAAATTCTTCACAGACTATGGAGGACGGCTCTATGTCTACCTCAATAACACGTTTTCCTGCAGATGTCATGTCAGCTTTGAGAACTTCAACAAATCGAGGGGTTTTAATGCACCTCTTTGCTATTTGAACCTTCCTTTCCCCTCTGAAATGTTTTTCAATTGCATGCGACTGTTGTCTATCAAAATCCTCTGTGTTCTGAACACTAACACCCAGAATTTGTCCATGTGGTTTGTCTGCCACTCCGAAATGAATAGTGCCATTTGTGCGGCTGTTCATACAAGCTGCTGCGAATCGAATCACCTCATAAGTGAATTTACTCATTCTTTTCTCCTCTGGTGTGTCGGTGAAGCCTTTGAATTCATGGCATGGTTGAATAAGGTCTATAGGACCGGTTTCATTTACATCTAGAATGCTGTTTTCTCTGTACCTGTGAGCAGCAGTAAATCTGCTGAAAGGGTACGGCTTCAAGCTGTAAAACTGAGTAACCACATGAGTCTTTTTTTTCAGAAGACCTATGTTGTGAATAATCAGTATCCTTGCATTCAATGATAGGCCTTCTGCTTTGAGATGAGTCTCTTTCAAAAGCAGAAGACTAGCTCCATTAATTTTCTGATCGTACAAAATCTCTGCATCTTCTTCGTCCACTTTTATCTCCAGCATCCATTGTCTCACATGATCTCTACTCCAGTCTTTGATGTCCACTGGACGTTCAGATGAAACGGCTCTGTCATCTTCATTTTGCTGAAAGAAAATCAACATCTAAACTAATGTGGCATTGATCTTAGATGCTTGAAACTGCTTGAAACAAATACACTCACCTAAAGGATTATTAGGCACAACTGTTCAATTTCTCATTAATGCAATTATCTAATCAACCAATCACATGGCAGTTGCTTTAATGCATTTAGGGGTGTGGTCCTGGTCAAGACAATCTCCTGAACTCCACACTGAATGTTAGAATGGGAAAGAAAGGTGATTTAAGCAATTTTGAGCGTGGCATGGTTGTTGGTGCCAGACGGGCCGGTCTGAGTATTTCACAATCTGCTCAGTTACTGGGATTTTCACGCACAACCATTTCTAGGGTTTACAAAGAATGGTGTGTAAAGGGAAAAACATCCAGTATGAGGCAGTCCTGTGGGAGAAAATGCCTTGCTGATGCTAGAGGTCAGAGGAGAATGGGCCGACTGATTCAAGCTGATAGAAGAGCCACTTTGACTGAAATAACCACTTGTTACAACCGAGGTATGCAGCAACGCATTTGTCAAGCCACAACACACACAACCTTGAGGCGGATGGGCTACAACAGCAGAAGACCCCACCGGGTACCACTCATCTCCACTACAAATAGGAAAAAAAGGCTACAATTTGCACAAGCTCACCAAAATTGAACAGTTGAAGACTGTAAAAATGTTGCCTGGTCTGATGAGTCTCGATTTCTGTTGAGACATTCAGATGGTAGAGTCAGAATTTGATGTAAACAGAATGAGAACATGGATCCATCATGCCTTGTTACCACTGTGCAGGCTGGTGGTGGTGGTGTAATGGTGTGGGGGGTGTTTTCTTGGCACACTTTAGGCCCCTTAGTGCCAATTGGGCATTGTTTAAATGCCACGGCCTACCTGAGCATTGTTTCTGACCATGTCCATCCCTTTATGACCACCATGTCCCCATCCTCTGATGGCTACTTCCAGCAGGATAATGCACCGTCACAAAGCTCGAATCATTTCAAATTGGTTTCTTGAACATGACAATGAGTTCACTGGACTAAAATGGCCCCCACAGTCACCAGATCTCAACCCAATAGAGCATCTTTGGGATGTGGTGGAACGGGAGCTTCGTGCCCTGGATGTGCATCCCACAAATCTCCATCAACTGCAAGATGCTCTCCTATCAATATGGGCCAACATTTCTAAAGAATGTTTTCAGCACCTTGTTGAATCAATGCCACGTAGAATTAAGGCAGTTCTGAAGGCGAAAGGGGGTCAAACACAGTATTAGTGTGTGTTCCTAATAATCCTTTAGGTGAGTGTACCATCTAATGAAGCTGTAAGATGATGCATATAAAAAAAAGATTAGCATTCCTGCTGCCACTTACCTCAGATTGTCTTAAGGCCATAATTGAACCAGAAACTCTTCTGATTAAAAGCTTAAAGTAAAAAAGTAAAATAAAAAATATATATAATTCTTGAATTCTTAGTAATAAAAATATTATAATAAAAATCTTGCATTAAAAAATAATAATAATTAAAATCTCTAATGATTGACTTACCGCATCAAGGAACAGAATTCATATGTGTTGTTAATGGGTTTTGTAACATTTGTGTGCCATCTGGATTTTAATACAAGAAGAAAAATACAAACAAACAAAAATTAGAGAAGTGTTCCATAAGACTTTTAAACTATGGAACTAAAGAAGGGAGAAAGAAGGCAGTTAATATAAGTATACACCGTATTAATGAAACAAAACCACAGAATTGTACTAGACATGTGAAATTAAAGTCGGCGTGAAAACGGAAATTGAGATTTTTCTCCTTATTGTGACGTATATCCGAGTGAAACGGCTTCTGAAATTAGAAAACATGTGGGGCGGGGCTTGATTTCGTCCTTCGGGAATTGATTGGATTGTTGGAAGTTGGGCGTTGCTAACAAATGGAGGCAAATTTGAATGCCACTTCGCACTGTGGAGAAAAACTCGATCTCTTAAATAAAGTCCTTCCTGAAGAAGGTATTGTGTATACCGTAGAAAATGCACCTAACCACCATATTGCTACGATCAGTGACAGGTTTCTGAGAGGCGGCGCAGAAACGAGACAGGGGGCGATAACCCCGCCCTCGCGCCATAGCACGTGACAGGAAGAGAAGTCGCTTCAGTCGGGGAGGGGAAGTTAATGTATTTGATTAAAGATTATAAGGGTACATTTTTTTTTTAATGAATGAAGTGCATAGATAAATCGGTTATAGTAAACACTACAATATTAAATATAAAAATACGAATTGTAAAATTTGATTTCATGCCGACTTTAAATACTCTGAACCCCAAGTGGATTTACACAAACCAGTCTCTCCAGAAAAGCGTGATTATGCGATCGCATGATTTAATGCATAATCAGCCAAAGTCCGCATATTTATGCGAGGGCCGCATTTTTTCAAATACGCCGCACTTTCGCCACGTAAATTGCCTATTTCCACGTGCAAAATATGCGGGGCTAGCATGATTTCATAATCCCCGCATTTTCGTTGCAAAAAAGTCATTTATATTAGCAGAAAGTTGAAAAATGTTTGTTTACTTCACACAAGAGCCACCATTTCCGCCTGTTGCCATGGGAACGTTTTGAAGTGACATAATTACCCGACGCCAACGTCATCGAAAAGCTGCAAACCCCGTGGAGAAACCATAGATATCGGTGAAACCATGATGAAGCGCAAACTCCCATTGGCCAACAAAAATAACTGCAAAAGAGCAAAGCAGTTTCCCTGGGATGACCGATTTCACAACACAGCATCATGAAGCTTCGAAGCGTTATGAGTCAGTGAGTCAATTCAGCGGTTTGAAGCGTTATGAATCAGTGAGTCGATTCAGCGGTTTGAAGCGTTATGAATCAGTGAGTCGATTCAGCGGTTTGAAGCGTTATGAATCAGTGAGTCGATTCAACGGTTTGAAGCGTTATGAATCAGTGAGTCGATTCAGCGGTTTGAAGCGTTATGAATCAGTGAGTCGATTCAGCGGTTTGGAGCGTTATGAATCAGTGAGTCGATTCAGCGGTTTTAAGAGTTATGAATCAGTGAGTCGATTCAGCGGTTTGAAGCGTTATGAATCAGTGAGTCGATTCAGCTGTTTGAAGCGTTATGAATCAGTGAGTAGATTCAGCGGTTTGGAGCGTTATGAATCAGTGAGTCGATTCAGCGGTTTGAAGCGTTATGAATCAGTGAGTCGATTCAGCTGTTTGAAGCGTTATGAATCAGTGAGTAGATTCAGCGGTTTGGAGCGTTATGAATCAGTGAGTCGATTCAGCGGTTTGAAGCGTTATGAATCAGTGAGTCGATTCAGTGATTTGAAGCGTTATGAATCAGTGAGTCGATTCAGTGGTTTGAAGCGTTATGAATCAGTGAGTCGATTCAGCGGTTTAGAGCGTTATGAATCAGTGAGTCGATTCAGCGGTTTGGAGCGTTATGAATCAGTGAGTCGATTCAGCGGTTTGGAGCGTTATGAATCAGTGAGTCGATTCAGCGGTTTGAAGCATTATGAATCAGTGAGTCGATTCAGCGGTTCGGATCGCCAAAGTCACGTATTTCAGCAGTTTGACACGCAATCCGAATCATGAATCGACTCACTGATTCATAACGCTTCAAAGATTCATGATGCATTGTCTTGAAATCGGTCCAAATTGAGCCGTGTGTTTATTAAGGTCTTCAATAAAACAAGATGAGAACTTAAATATTCAATTAAAAATATTCGCTTTTTTTCTCTTTTTCATCAAACCGCAGTTTTTGCAAGTTTTATCGCATAAAATTGCATAAATATCCCGCATTTTCCATCGCATTTTTTAAGAAAACGTGCCGCATAATCAAGGATTTTTGCCCGCAACAATCACAAAAAAAAGCCACATTTTTCTGGAAGGACTGACAAACTGAGTCCCAGTTACAAAATGCTTTGTATAATACTCTTAGAGCAAGAATTTAGGAGTCCTAAAATTAAGACTGACACACATTGTTTTAAAGAGTTTCTCCTAAATCGGCAAGTTAGAAGTTACTTTTAGCCTTAAGATGTTTTGTGAATACTCCCCGTTTTTGTAAGCCCTCCTGGTAATGTTTTACTCTGATAATGTTTTTTTGGTAATGTTTTACTCTGCAAGCAAACTTACCTAAGCATCAAAACTAAAACAGGCAATCTAGTAGAATCAATACACTATGTTTTCTAACAAATGGTTAGTTTACAGTACTTCAGAAAGTTTTTAAATCAGCCATTTTCTTACCTTTTCCTCTGCTGTAAAATCTGTGTAAGTCAGTTTGATGAGTGGACTCTTTGTTGTACTCCACTTTGGATAAAATGAATACTAAATGAACAACAGTAAACATAAATGAAAGCTGAAAGAGTAATAGCTGTTATATTTACCCCATTTTAAGTGTCCTTGTTAGAAGATTGAAGTACAGGTTTTCTTTCCGTCTTCTTCTCCTTTTTGTTGGAGGGGTGGGTGCACATGGGAAAGAAGAATTCTTCAGAAAGTTGCCAGATGGGTTTTTTTTGTTCATTTCACACATGTTCAGCACTATTGGGTGTGGGTCAAAATTGTAGATTTATCTTGAAACACTTTACCAATGTTGTTATTTTAACTTATATAAATGGTGAACCAAGATGTTGTTCTGCAAAGAAATGAAGTAAAGAAGGTTATTCGTATTTCCAGGTTGTGTGTGTTTTCTTAGAACTGCTAGACATTATTATGCCTTTAGATAAGTATTATAGCCAATTAGAAAATGAGTTCTGCAGGTTGATAATAAAAAAAGGAACAATAATGTGACTTGTACGTTTGTTTTTCCTGAATTCAGAGAGATTATCTGCTGTGTTAGCCTGAGGCCAAAATGAACAAGTCTGAGTCTGTCTGATTTCTTGAAGCTAGCTAGAAACAAGCAGTGTTGGACAATATACACATTTAAAACAGCACTGGAAGGTTCACTGAGCCACAACATTGTAACTATTTTCCTTTTAAAGTGCATGACTTGCAGTTAAATGTGTTTCATATTGTTATGTGTAGCATCTCTGTTGTGTAATGCCAATGTTGTTTGCGAAGGCAGCAGTTTCTGTTCTTGAGATGGAGATTTATGCCCAACATGGCAACAGAGCTGAGCTTGGCTGCCTTCTTGTGGAAAATTTCCTCAGGAAATGGCAACGAGTAGCACAAATGGCAATGACACAACATCTCTTTAACACAGCCTTGTACCCTCCAAAAGAATATTATAAAAGAAAAAGAGCTCAGCAAGACTCAACATAACTGCAAATGAACACTTAAACTTTACAAAAAAAGTCTTAGATGTTCATAATGACAAATATATTATTAAAATAAATCTTAAGCCTTTTTTAAACCAAATAACAGACAGAAAATGTATTATCTGTATAAAAGTACATGGGAACTTGTAATGCTAAAGAATACATGCAAATCGCAGAAAGGGCCAGTTCGCCGGGCCTGGAATGTGTTATTTGCAGCGCGTATTTGCATGTGTTGTGGACTTTTTAGAACAATTATTGTACCATTTACAACAATTCGTGGTTCAATACATTGTATATCCACAATGCTTCAATGCTCTTTGCTGGTGTTTTTTCTATTTGCATATGTTTTCATCAGTTGCAGCGCATAGAAAAATGCTGTAATTGTTATGTTCTCTGACTACCATAATATGTAGAAAACCATGTTCAAATAATACAGCCAACATCCAGGAATACTTTACTTCTTCTGAATTATTTTAAAGAGTGCCACCTGCAGGCACAATAGGGGAAAAGCAGTAGGCCTATTGCATACATAACATTTACTCCCCTCTAAATCAAGAAACAAAGAAAACATTGCTTTCTCAGAAACACAAAAAGGTGGTGCAGAAGGAACAGACACATCACTGGTGTCAGGTGGTTGTGTCACCTGAGTTTCAGCTGTTTGATTCGGAATAGACAAGAGTTGATCAGCATGGCGCCTCCATTCCTCAGATGTCCCTCTTTCTCACCCTCTGTAATCCCGGGCCAGCACAGCATCAACAACTCCAAACTGTCTTGGCTTTGAACGACCAGCTCGGCGGAGAACCTGGGAGGTTTGTGAGAGTCGCACGGCAGCGGTTACACTGCGCATCTGGCCTCCCAAAAACAACAGGGAAGGGGACTCTCTAGCCATTGGATGTGGTGTGTTGCGGTATGTCAGCAAGAAAGTTTCCAGCCGTCTCTGAAGAGTAGAAGCAGGGGTGGACTGGGGCAAAAAAGTGGCCCTGGACTTTCTGGCAGAAAGCGGCTCATCACACCTGGTCTGCAACACACCTCACCATAAACCCACAGGGCAATCTTAAACACCGAAGCTGTCCACACAAAAATATGAATTACAGTGAGGAAAATAAGTATTTGAACACCCTGCTATTTTCGAAGTTCTGCCACTTAGAAATCATGGAGGGGTCTGAAATTGTCATCGTAGGTGCATGTCCACTGTGAGAGACATAATTAAAAAAAAGAAATCCAGAAAATCACAATGTATGATTTTTTTAACTATTTATTTGTATGATACAGCTGCAAATAAGTATTTGAACACCTGAGAAAATCAATGTTAATATTTGGTACAGTAGCCTTTGTTTGCAATTACAGAGATTGCAATTCAAATGTTTCCTGTAGTTTTTCAGCAGGTTTGCACTGCAGGAGGGATTTTGGCCCACTCCTTCACACAGATCTTCTCTAGATCAGTCAGGTTTCTGGCCTGTCGCTGAGAAACACAGAGTTTGAGCTCCCTCCAAAGATTCTCTATTGGGTTTAGGTCTGGAGACTGGCTAGGCCACGCCAGAACCTTGATATGCTTCTTACAGAGCCACTCCTTGGTTATCCTGGCTGTGTGCTTCGGGTCATTGTCATGTTGGAAGACCCAGCCTCGACCCATCTTCAATGCTCTAACTGAGGGAAGGAGGTTGTTCCCCAAAATCTCGCAATACATGCCCCCGGTCATCCTCTCCTTAATACAGTGCAGTCGCCCTGTCCCATGTGCAGAAAAACACCCCCATGCCTCACAGTAGGGATGGTGTTCTTGGGATGGTACTCATCATTCTTCTTCCTCCAAACACGTTTAGTGGAATTATGACCAAAAAGTTCCATTTTGGTCTCATCTGACCACATGACTTTCTCCCATGACTCCTCTGGATCATCCAAATGGTCATTGGCAAACTTAAGACGGGCCTGGACATGTGCTGGTTTAAGCAGGGGAACCTTCCGCGCCATGCATGATTTCAAACCATGACGTCTTAGTGTATTACCAACAGTAACCTTGGAAACGGTGGTCCCAGCTCTTTTCAGGTCATTGACCAGCTCCTCCCGTGTAGTTCTGGGCTGATTTCTCACCTTTCTTAGGATCATTGAGACCCCACGAGGTGAGATCTTGCATGGAGCCCCAGTCCGAGGGAGATTGACAGTCATGTTTAGCTTCTTCCATTTTCTAATGATTGCTTCTACAGTGGACCTTTTTTCACCAAGCTGCTTGGCAATTTCCCCGTAGCCCTTTCCAACCTTGTGGAGGTGTACAATTTTGTCTCTAGTGTCTTTGGACAGCTCTTTGGTCTTGGCCATGTTAGTAGTTGGATTCTTACTGATTGTATGGGGTGGACAGGTGTATTTATGCAGCTAATGACCTCAAACAGGTGCATCTAATTTAGGATAATAAATGGAGTGGAGGTGGACATTTTAAAGGCAGACTAACAGGTCTTTGAGGGTCAGAATTCTAGCTGATAGACAGGTGTTCAAATACTTATTTGCAGCTGTATCATACAAATAAATAGTTAAAAAATCATATATTGTGATTTCTGGATTTTTTTTTATTATGTCTCTCACAGTGGACATGCACCTTCGATGACAATTTCAGACCCCTCCATGATTTCTAAGTGGGAGAACTTGCAAAATAGCAGGGTGTTCAAATACTTATTTTCCTCACTGTATATTAATTGTTTTATTGAAATGCTTATCATACTGAATGACTGGCATACTTCTTCAGGTTATAATTTGTCTTTCCTGGTGCACATGGCAAATTGTTTTTTTTTTATATATACAAATTTTGATTTCTCTTTTACATACACTGTAGTTTAATATCATTAAGTTAAATAAAATCAGATCGTATACAATGCTATGGTCTAGAAGACTTAGGATGTAGTGCAGAATGTGGACTGTTTTAGGGTGCCTTTCTAGTGGTTATAGTATCTAGAGATCTGTAATTTTATGGAATAGAGCTCAAAGAGTGGAAAAGAGTTTTAAAATTATATGAAAAATACAGCATATTAAAATTATTTCTGAAGGATCATGTGACACTGACTGAAGTAATGATGCTGAAAAGTCAGCTTTTACAGAAATAAATTACATTTTACAATACATTCTCATAGAAAACAACTAGGCCTATTGGAAATTGTATTCATATTTCTTAATATTTGTGGTTTTACTGTATTTTTGATCAAATAAATTCAGCCTTCTTCTTTCAAAAACATTTTTAAAAGTCTTAATTATTTCAAACTTTTGATTACCAGTGTGTAAAATAATGCATGTGAACTAACTAGCAAATTATATATTTATTTTCATTTATGACACTTTCCATAGGCTAATTGAATATGAAAGTTGCCCGTTTTAGCATGATGTACTATGTGTAGGCTAAGCATTATGAATAATTTGAAAATGATTGTGAAATTACTGAAGAAAGCCTGGAAACAGAAAGACAAACATTCCCTTTGATATGCTGAAAACTGTGACACCTACGTTAATGTTTCTTTGTGCATTCTGTGACAAATAACGTAAAGGCATTACAATGATTAATTCTAAAAGTTCAGCAGTAATTTACATCACTGGAAATGAATGTCCGTCGTTTAACATTTTTAACATTTCGTTAACAGTCAGGAAATATTGCTGTAGTAATTTGACTCATCTGCCATTGACCCATATTCAGCTCGGCTAGCATTCAAGTGCCGCCCGCGCTGCTCGGCTGCTGTGCACAGTAAATCCCGCCTCCTTCAATTTGATTGGATATCGCAAACATTTTGACATTGACGAGCGCTTTTACACCACTGAGACACTGGGACTGATCAGGCAATAGATTAGAGTTTTGCCTCAAGTGGGCCCCGCGGGCCATTCGTCTGGGCTGACGGAACGATATATGTTATGTAGTTTTACTATAATTTATTCTTCATATATATTTACGTAGCAACGGGCCGGCCAACATTGTCCAGCGGCCCACTGGGAAAACGCCCGGTATGCCAGATGGCCAGTCCGCCCCTGAGTAGAAGAGCCCTTAGAAGCCTTCAGGGCTTGTTTTAGCGACTGAACAAACCTTTCAGCCCATTGGTTGCCGGTTGATATGGGGCAGAACGGATATGTTTCACATGGCCTTCAGGAAAGTTGCAAACTCCTGAGAGACAAATTGTGGTCCATTATCACTCACAAGGACTTCAGGCAGTCCATAATGGCTTTGATTGCAAAACTTCAATTGTATTTTCTGCTGTTGATGTCACCAACTGCACCTCAGGCCACTTTGAATGTGCGTCAACCACGACTAGGTACATGTGCCCCTCACATGTCCCAGCAAAATCTACATGCATGCTTGGCCACTCCCATGGGTGCACAGTAAAAAAAAATCCGGTCTCCAATTGAAAATTTTCAAGTGAACGATCACATCAAAATTTTCTGTGAATTGATGCAATTTAATTCACAGAAATTCAATTTGGCTAACTAAAAAATTTAGATGTGATTTTTTTTTTACAGTGTGGAGGGGTGCTTGGGATGGCATTTTCTGTATTTGTTGACATGACTAACACGTTTTTTTACTTGTTGTTTTCATATTTAGCCCACAGTTAGCTCACAGCAAATTTTAAAAATACTAACTTTATTCATGCGAACTCAGGGCGCTCCCTTATATCTAGAAAGGATAGGGTTAAAGGTGCTACACAAACAAAGTAAAAACTAAAAAACTAAATGGAGAGTGATATTTGATGCAAATTTAACATCTAAATTTCATCTCAGAAACATTAAGACTGCGCCCCATGTTATCTTTCTCTGTGGTCGAAAAACTGATCAATACGTTTGTATTTTCTCGCATCAACTATTGTAATGCTCAGCTCACTGGGGTTTAATCTGCCCTAAACAAATTACAGTATGTTCAAAACTCAGCTGCCAGAATCCTGACAAGGTCCAGGAAACTCCCATCTTGGAGTCCTTGCACTGGCTCCCTGTCAGGTTTCGGATAGATTTTAAAATTCTCATGCTCACTTACAAAGCCTTGCATGGTTTAGCGCCACAATACCTGTCTGAACTTTTAACTCTGTACACCCCAAAATTAAATCTCTGCTCTTCGGATTCTGGCTTTTTAACTGTTCCTTCAACCTGTTTACGTTTTATGGGTGACCGGGCTTTGTCTTCTTTGGCTCCTAAACTTTGGAATTCACTTCCTACTGAAACATGCCGACTCTTTTAGAATTTTTAAATCTAAAAACGTAAAAAAAATTGTTTTGATGTATGTTTCTATTTATTTCCTCATTTCAATGTATTTTATTTGTATGTTCTTGTAAAGCGCTTTGAGATGCAACTTTTAAAGGCACTATATAAAATAGTTTTTTATTATTATTATTATGTACAATTCATGCATTCACACTATATTATCTTTATGTATGGATGTATATACTTATGTTTCTTGATTATATGTCATTTTTTGTTTCATTTGTTATGAAACTTGCCATAAATGATAATGCCCAGTGTAATAAACCTGTGTAATTTAGGACAAACAAACTTGGCCTTTGCGTGCCTGTCGTGTGTAACTATCCAGCTCCCACTAGAGGGCAGCAGAAACAGTAACTTGAAGGCTCAAACACAGTTGTTACATTCACCGGCCAAGGCATTGAATCCACTCAAATATAGCTTTGAGCAGACCTAATAATTTACTAAACTATATAATAACTAAACAACTTTCAGTTTGTTCTGCCAAGTGCACTTGCATGTAAAGGCAATTTTACAAACGACCAGCGTAAGTATGACTGACTGTGTAATTGCTCTTCAGAAGCGGAGTATGAAAAGAAGGATTATGATAAACGCTGTAACGAATCTGTAATGATCATGGACCACATGCCTCAGGCCTGGGATGTGTATTCAACACTCACATCTGCCTTTCATTACGATTCCTGACCTCACACACCCACACATACATGTAGCCAGTTACATTCTTTACAACGATTACATGCAACATATGCAACATTTCTCTCTGTGGTGTTTATGTTCGATGATATTCATATTCAAGCAGTTCAGATTGAGATAAAGACCTCACAACTCAGATGATGCTCTTTCATATCTAAGGAGATTTAATGAAAATCTCATTTCGCCACCTTGGGGTTGTATCTGGATTCTGAGCGGTTTTGAGATTTTGAGCTTCAAGCTTGTTTTTGCATTTCATTCGTCATGATAGATAGAACCTTTTTGTTTTCTAAATAAAATGTCCCAAAATGTACACAACTTAAACCACATGATCACATTATGTAAATAAATTGGCACGGAATAAAAATATGTGAATAAATACATTTTGGCAAAAATGTCAGATAGAACCTCATTAATCCAAGGCGACGATTTATCTTTAATCAAAATATCAACTTTGTTGAAATTTTGCGGGAAGGTTTTTATTCAGTAAGGACATTAAATCCATCAGATTTCACCGTAAATGCATGCATAATGTTACAAAATATTCCTGAAAACAAAAGTTATCACTGTTTCCACAGACACACAAGCTGTTTTCAACACTGATAATAATCATAAATATGTCTTGAGCATCAAATCATCATATCAGAATGATTTCTGAAGGGTTGTGACACTGAAGACTGGAGTAATGATGATAAATTCAGCTTTGATCACAGGAATAAATTATATTTTAACACATTTACGCCTTTGGCAGACACTTTTATCCAAGGTGACTTACATTGCATTCAAGGTACACAGTTCAGTTCTAACATATTCAGATATAAAACACTGATTTAAATTGTTAAAAATATTTCACACTTTTACAAGATTTTACTATTTTTTATCAAATAAATGCAGCCTTGGTGAGCAGAAGAGACAATAAAAATGTTACCGACCCCAAACTTTTGAACGGTAGTACGTATAGAGGGCGAGGTGGATTTAACCTCCTCGCTCCTCTAAGGAACCTGCTGACCAGGTCATGCTGTCCTACCGTTTTTGAGTCCACCAGGTTGTGGTGGGCCGATATTGCAGCCACATAAACCTTCAGGGTGGAGGGAGACAGCCTGCACTCCAACCCTTCTGAGAGGAAGGAGAGCACGGACCTGATCGGGCATTTACTGGGGTCTTCTCTGCAAGAAGAGCACCAGGTGACAAAGAGGTTCCACTTCAATGCATAGGCCTGTCTCGTGGACAAGGCCCTAGTGGAAGTGATGGTAGCCACCATGGTAGGGTACTCAAATCTGCCGCATCCCATCCAGGGCCCACACGTGTAGGTTCCATAGATCGGGACGTGGGTGCCATAGGGTGCCTCATCTCTAAATAAGGAGTTCCTTCCTCAGAGGGATCAACCAGGGAGGGGCTGTCGCAAGAAGTAAGAGTTTGCAGAACCAGGTCTGGCCAGGCCAGTACGGGGGGGGGGCCAAAAGGACCTGCTCCCTGTCCTCCCTGATCTTGCACAGAACCGGTGCGAGAAGGCACACTGGGGGAAACGCATACTTGCGTGGGCCTCGCAGCCAGCTGTGCGCTAGTGTATTCATCCCAAGGGTCCCCTAAGTCAGGGAATAATACCAGTGGCAATGGGAAGAGTCGTGGGAGGCAAACAGATCTATCTGAGCGTCACCAAACTGTTCCCAAATCAGCTGAACCATCTGGGGATGGAGTCTCTATTCCCCCAAAAGTGGCTGAACCCGTGAGAGCTCGTCAGCTGCACGATTGTGAACGGGATGTGAACGGATGTGAACATCTTGAATTGAAGCCTGTGAAGGGATTGGTTCAAGACGCGCATGTCCAGGATTGGCCGTAACCCACTGCTTTTCTTGGGTACAATGAAGTAAGGGCTGTAGAAGCCAGACTTCATCTCGGCTGGAGGGACGATCTCGACCGCACCCTTCCCAAGTAGGGTTTCGATCTCTGCACGCATGACAGCCAGCTGGACAGATTGGGAAGCTCTAGCCAGGCTCCCAGAAACTGAACCAGTGGGGTTATGCGAACCACAGGCGTACCCACGATGAGGCAGCAAAGCGGAATGACCAGCGGCCCAGACATGGGAGGCGTGGGAGCGTCCCGAGGTATGGGCAGGGTTGAATTCCGCGCCCTGACAAATAAGATCAAGGAAGGACCATCGTTCCACGGGGCACTCGTCTGATGGGGCTGGCGACAGAGGGGGCTGAGAGTGGCGAGGCTGTGCGTCGCACACTGCCAGCCGCGCCCTCTTGGGGCTCGGAGGTAAATGAGTCAGCTTTTTCATTAAAGGAAAACAAAATATTCTCCCCCAGCCCTCCACTGGGGGAAAGAGTAGCCCTGTTACCATCTCCTGAGAAAGAGCTGTATTCACCTCTGAGCGGCTGGGGCTGGGCTGCCGTCCTGCGACCTCCTCCATGCCCTGGCCCGGGAGTAGGCTGCTGCTGGGGCTGGTCGGGAGGGCCAGGAGGGGCGGGAGCTGCAGGAGGGTGGCCCTGACGGGGAGCAGACTGAGGCGTCTGTGCCGGCGGCTGGGTGGAGGCAGCAGCGGGCCGCCAGGGCAGAATGTGTTTAATCGCCTCAGTCCGCTTTTGTGCGGCCGCGAAATGCAAGCGCTAGCGTAGTTCTACCTGGAAGACTCCAATGTCACGTCATTCACTAATTATCTATCTAGCCAATCGTTATTCGTCTTCTGTAGTATATAAGTTCTGTTCCTACCCATTACTACGTTTGCAGATACAGTTACAACATCATTCACAATTGACAATCCTGACGTTCCTTAGCGGTCGATTGATGGTCCTTCATAAAGTTAAAACGTCAATAATGTTAAATGCCACAGTGGTGTTTTAAGTCCATGTCAGCCTATCATTCCGAATATTCATTGAGCGTTGCAGCAACAGATGCAAGTTTCTGCTTCCTTTGTCACTAATGAGAGCAAAATCTTGCATTTCAGATTTCAGAAGCATGCAGTCCTCTCCTCGCGGATTTCTTCTTTCATTTCAATTTTATTTCAGCAATCACTTTCGTTAGGACTATCTAGGCTTGTTATCAAAGACACAGCTGCAATCTTCATCCCCATTCTGGCGTTATCACTACTCCAGCATTCATCTCAGTGATACGTATGTGTTTATGCACTTCTGATGTTGATTGGGTGTAGCATTTTACTCCTCTGCTCTTTTCGCATACAGCAATGTCAATTTTATGTCGCAAGGTCTGTACTGAGTCGCATACATTTGTATGAAACACTTGATTGCACAATGTGATCGCTCGTTTGTGTTGCTTGTTTGTGTCGTAATCTAACCATAATGCCTCGTAAATGATTTGCTTGACACAGGTTACTGTTAATGATCGTATTTTGTTTCAGAAAGATCAAAGCAGAACAGAATGGCATTTTAGCCTCTATCATTCTCCCCACGAATGCAAGGAAACCTCATTCATGGGTTTTAAAGCAACATTTGGATTTATTTGGATTTAAATATCCAAAACCACTAGAACAATGACATATATTGTTATACAATTATATATTTCGGTGACTTGCGTACTCATTATCCTAAATGTTTCCAAGAATGTTTAAATCCAGAAAAATAACCGATTTCAAACAGGATATGGACCATATGTGTGCTATCAATGACAAACAGACCATATATAGTAGTAATTGTGTGCTTTCGTCTTTGTGTCACTCCAGTAAACATGTCTCTACCTGCGTTTTATTAGCTACTGTGATACTGTGCCTCTGTCTATTTTCTGAACTTTAGAATGCAGCGTTTCGTTTCACTTGGACTTTCTGTGCTAGGGCACCCCTGGTTACGATTATGAATAAAACAGAAACGTGTTTTCTCGCTTAAGCTCGCAACACCATATTTCGGTTATATCAAAGGTTTGTATACACAACAAGGTTCAACTTGTTATTCGACAGCAGCACTAATTTAATTCCGTTCTCAATCCAACCCGGTTTACATAAAGATTGCATCCCGTATTGCAACTGAAATCGCAGCAGTTTATTGCAACTGTTTATTGTTTCCCGGGCCACAACGCAAATAACAACTGCCCTCTCGCAGTGAGCCTTTTCTTCTCACTAAAGCTGGTACACACTGTGCGACTTTATAATAGTCATAGTTATTGTTGCTTTTCAGACTGTATGAAAACAAACACGATAATGTTCCTTCCAAGAAAAGAAAAAAATTCCGGACGCACACAAGGGAACTTGTCCAGAGTTGAGGGAATATATTTAAGGTTAAAATTGTATCACAATGGTCATTAATCGGCTGTGGTGAGCATGTCAACTATCAAAGACATCAGATTTTAGCCTAGGGTCAAAATAATCTTTTAGGATTGTGCCAAATCGTGGCCAAAATCATGCAGTATGCACTCGGGAGTAGACGGGTGTTCAGAGTGGTCAAAAACGTGAGACAAAGCATCGGGTTTGATGTTCTTAGAACCCGGGCGATATGAAAGGGAAAAATCAAAATGTCAGAAAAAAAGAGCCCACCGAGCCTGCCTAGAGTTGAGTCTTTTGGCAGATCTGATATATTCCAGATTCTTATGATCGGTCCAAACTATAAAAGGAACCCCCAATCCTTCTAGCCAGTGACGCCATTCTTCCAATGCGAGCTTGACTACCAACAACTCCCTGTTACCAATGTCGTAATTACGTTCGGCTGGTGAAAGGCGATAAGAAAAAAACTTGCAGGGATGTATCTTATCATCCGAGGAAGAATGCTGGGAAAGAACCGCTCCTACCCCCACCTCTGACGCGTCCACCTCCACCACAAATTGACTTGATGGATCAGGGGCAACAAGAATGGGAGCCGAAACGAAGCGGCTCTTAAGTTTGGAAAATGTAGCCTCGGCTACACCAGACCACCTGAACGTAGTCTTGGAAGAGGTCAACGCTGTCAGAGGCACGGCTAGCTGGCTGAAATTACGAATGAAACGTCAATAAAAACCCCAGAAACCTCTGTAGGGCCTTACGGGAATCCGGAGTTGGCCAGTCTATCACAGCCTTTACCTTGTCGGGATCCATGCGCATTCCCTCGGACAAAACGATATACCCTAGGAATGGAACAGACTGTGCATGGAAAGCGTATTTCTCCACCTTGACAAAAAGCCCATTCGCTAGCAACCTCTGGAGCACTAGTCTGACATGCTGAACATGTTCCTGGAGAGACAAGGAAAATATCAGAACTGATCTACCATGTCTCCCAGCACGTCATTAACTAGTGCTTGGAAGACTGCAGCGGAGTTAGACAGCCCGAAGGGCATGACCAAATATTCAAAGTGCCCCCTGGGGGTATTAAACGCAGTCTTCCATTCATCCCCCTCCCTTATGCGGACCAAATGATAAGCATTACATAAATCCAGTTTTGTGAATATCGATGCTCCCTGCAACCTCTCAAAAGCTGAAGACATCAACGGCAAAGGATAGGTATTCTTTACCGTGATGTTGTTCAACCCTCGGTAATCAATTCAAGGTCGCAGGTACCCATCCTTCTTACCCACAAAAAAGAACCCCGCCCCCGTCGGAGAAGAAGAAGGATGGATGAACTTGGATGCTAGCGAATCAGAAATGTATTTCTCCATGGCCTCGCTTTCTGGAATAGAAAGTGAGTATAACTTGCCTTTAGGCGGAGACGTACCTGGCAGTAGATCTATAGCACAGTCATAGGGACGATGAAGAGGGAGAGAAGCAGCCCGGGACTTACTAAACACTTCCTGCAGGTCGAGGTACTCCATGAGCACGTTAGACAAATTCACCATCTCCTCCTGTAACACAGAACTAGACACAGACGGATGAGCAGACACAAGACAAGAGGCATAACACTGATTACTCCAGGCAGAAACAGAACTGTGTCCCCAGTCAACCCTGGGGTTATGCTTAACCAACCAGGGATGACAGAGGACGATGGGCATGAGGGGTGTGTCGGTGATGAAGAATTGCATAGTCTGGCCATAGCATGTAAGGCGGATGCGTCCTGGCCCGCAGCTCTGTAGGTCTCTGCCACCAAAGTAGACGTAAACCCACAAGCTTTGGACGGGTGCTTTGGGTCACCACCCCATGCTGAAGCGCTCTGAGGACACGCTTGCATTACAACAGAACGCTCAACAGGGGGAACCCCAGTGTACCCTTGGGACTCCCAAAGGAGGCAGCACAGCTGAATCTTCATCTCCGGAGTAATCTAGCCCACCTTGTGATGCGCCGATTGACATGGTGTCATCCACTGGGGCTCCAAATGAGACTCTGGACCAAGGACGGGAAACACCAGCGCCTTCATCCGGCAACACCACAGGATGCAGTGTGCTAGAGTAGGATGTGGCCCAAGGAATATTTGTCAGGTTGGCCCACACCGGTACCCTCATATCACCCTGACCACCAGCCAAAGTACAGCCTCTCGTAGAGGAAGTAGATTGGGTTGTGGTAGAGGGGACCCTCCCTCCTGGACGGAGATCATGGAGTCATCCATGAATGTGCGCTCAGCACGCCAAACAGCGTTCATGCCCGCCAGACGGACTAACCAGCCGACTGCACCCAGAAACAATGCACGGGCAAAACATCTTGAAAAAGACTTGCCGTGTGCAGCTCTTTTAGAGAGCAGAAAGCTCTGAAGAAATGCCGAAGTGCCCAGGGAGAACACACACGCTGTTCTGGATCACTGCACAAATAAGACAGGAATGTGGAACTCGCTGGATCTCGCCGTAACGCAACACTCTGGAGAGACGCTCATCTTGAAGAGACGAAAGCTCAGGAAGGCAAGTGAACACTCGGCTCTGAAGCAGAAACATGCAATGAGTGCAACACAATCTTTGTAACTCCTTATATACCCAAATTCTGCAGACCCATGGCATTCTCATGAGATTGGCTCATTTCAGCGATTGACTTCTAAGCGAAACCCCCATTCCGTGAGTAACTAACGTAACTCGTAGTGTACTGACTGAAAGGAAATGGTTCTTTCTGTTAGAGTTTAGGGTTCTTTATTCTCACCTTATTGTTTTTTCAAATCTGTTACTCAAATCCACCTTATTACTGATTTTCTGGAGCTCAGCTATACACCTACTGTCTACACACTTTCAACAGGTACATGATTTTCTTTCTTAAAATGTCTATAAATTGTAACTTTCAATTTGTAGCTGGTCTCCTTCTTATGGTCTTTTTCTCATTTTAGTTTAACAGAACATGTAAGTGTGAGCAGCTCTGTTCAGTTAAGGATACTCATCTTCTCTTCTCCATAAATTAAGTAGGGCTGGGTGATAAAACGATAACGATATATATCACGATAGACATGTAATCGATATCAATAAAAAATATAAAAAATACGTTCGATAAAACGTTTGATCTTTTTTTTTTCTTCGTCGGAAGAAACCAGAGGTTGCGAAGCAAGTTTGGTTGCATGAACAAAGGCTAACTGTATCAGGTTTGGTTGCGCCATATCGTTGTCTCGTGTTGGATTCTTCAGTAACAGAACCGGCGTGGAGTGATAAGTGGAAATGAGTGCCGCAGCGAGCGGGGAAATTGTTGATAAAACAGGAAAACAAGTCAGCTCACCAGTATGGCAGTTTTTTGGATTTTATAAGTCTGACTGTAGTCAGATCAATGTCGTCTGCAAATTATGCAAGACTTGTCTTGTTTATACTTTCGTCTGGCTCTGCAGCGCGAGCCTCCGCTCACAGCGCGCGCACCTCATTCGTTTGGGGATGTGTTTATACTCGATGCGCTCGCCGTTGTGCTATTCTTGACTTTGGCTGAATCCGAAATCGCCCCATAAACCCTCAATCGCTATTCCCTACTTTAGTCCACTAATACAGTTCACTTGAAGGAGTGAATGAAAACAAGTGAGCGAATTCAGACAGCCGCTGTGTGTACATCAGCTGTACACTCGTTATTGCGGTGCAAAGTGGGATAGAATGAGTGCACTCAATAGCGTCCATTATGGTTTCAGACACCACTACGAATGGCTGTCCCCTCAAATAGTGCCCTATTTAAGAGTATAGGAGGCGATTTCGGATTCAGCCTTTGAAACTACATGGAGATAGCCTGACGTCATCATACTCAATTCTAGTCAGAATTTTAGTCTTATACTGCTCCGTTGGGCTGTGATTATGGGGTGTGTTTCAACCGAACCAGGAAAGATCTCAATTGGATAGACCTACAACCAATTAGAGCAATGGAGCGACGCATAACGTTATTTGTCAAATGTCAACTGAACTCAACTGTACTGTGTTGCCAAGTTCGCGGGATGGAAGCGACCCCAATTATGTGATATACTGACCCAGGAATGCGAATTTTAGCAGGCAGCCCTGCCAAAATAACACATATTTTACCCCCAAAATGCCTTATTTCTCTGAGAACCCCCCCCCCCCCCCATAAAAAAAAAAAACATTAAATCTATCCCATGACTTTATATAACTTTTTCCTTTTAACATTGTAAAGGGCTCACATACTGTTCATGTTTTGCTAATTTTGGTTTTCATTGTATTTACATAAAAATTGGAAGAGAAACACTAACTCTAAACCCAATTGTGTATTTCAGATGCTGTCCTCATCATCATCAGAGAAACTGCCACTCAGATTACACACATAATGAAGGACGTAAAGACATCATAGAGGATTGTGTCTGGTCTTTATTAACTTGGTCTTTATTACATCTATATCATGTTCACTGTCAACAGATATTTATTAATGTATTCATTTAATAACTGTTGTTAGAGCACTGTCATTTTTGCTAAAATTTTCCATGTCAATAAAAAATAAAAGTACCTAATTGCTGGTTTTGTTGTTGTTTTGTGTAAAACCCAAATAGAGGCTACAGGATATTATAAGACCAGTCAGATAAAGGGGTAAAAAAACAACAATATTAATGATAATACATCAAAATAATATTTATAATACTAAATGAAAATAAACTGTTATTTAAAAATGTATTTATAACACCATTATAGTCCTATATTGCACTTTTAAAGCATGGTTTGTTATGAAACCTTATTAAAGAAAAAGGTTAAATTTAGCACCAAAAAGGGTTCTGCTATTGTTACAAGCCAAAGAACCCTAATTTGGTACTAATTCTTAAGAGTGTTGGTGTTGATTATGTTTTTATTTACCCAACATTGGTCGTAAGGCTCAATTTTCTGTAAAGTTGCTTTGAAATAATTCTGAAAAGCAATACACATGTCCAGACTTGACATGACTAGATGCAGGATAAGTGCAGGAGCCAGGAAAGGACTTGATAAGAAATAAGTTTATTGGGTAACCCTTGGTCTTAACAGAAATATATTAAAGAAGTGTTATGACCACAAGCAAAGGGAATGTAATGTGACTTGTGGCTGTGAAGACCTTAAATGAAGACATATGTTTACGCAGTAAAAGCAATATATAATGTCAAGAAACAAATGTACACTGTAAGAAAAAAAAAGAAACAAAAACATCTGTAGAAAAATAGACAATGTCCTAGTAGAAAATTACTGATACCTCTTCTGATCATTTTACAGACATTTCCTAAAACAACACAATGCAAAGCATAATTCAAAATACATGTGAAACACCTGTGAAAATAACTATATGTAAAATCGCTTCATATTAACATGGTACAATCGGCCTTTGTTGTACAGAATTTTCAAGTAGAGTGTAAATTAACGTAAAATAAAAGTAAATCACATTTAAAGAATATATGATAAATGAGTACATGTATGAATGTATCAATGTATAAAATGCAGTACGATGAATGTAAAAATGTATAAAAAGAAAAAGAAATAAATGTGTTGAAGTACAGAACAAGTACATCTGGGCTCTCTTGAAGTCAATGCATTACTGGCATTGGCCAGACTCCTAGTTCCCTTTCGCTTAACAAAATCACAACATTACTTTTACAAAATTCACATAAAACACAACTTATTTCTGCTAAACAAAGCCCAAAATCAAGAAACATTAATGATTAAAAGATTGCTTTGCATTGATGTGTGAATATGACAATGAAGCAAACCTAAATAGTGTCTAGGAACAACTAGGCTTTGGTCCATGAGCTCATTCGACTAATGTTTTGCACTGGAAATCTAGAAGGTTTTCTCATTCAATATTCTCTGTCTTCAGTCAGATCCATTAGATCAGGCTTGTGGACATTATGATTCAAAGTCTATGTCAAGTGCAACTGGTCCATTCATTGAGAATCCGATGAAGAATGTCACTCTTGTGCCATATTCTTTATGTAACTGGCTCCTGAACATTGGATCAACCCTTCTGTCTTCAACGCTGATAAAACCGTTGCAAATCTTACCAGAAACTCTACAAAGCTTCTTACTGTCTCTCACTTGCTTCCAAATGTTTTCTTCATCCCACTGAGTTGAGATGTCCTGCCTTGATCCCAAACAGCTGTTAATACCCCTATGGGAAATCAGGCCACCATACTCTTTGTCCTTCCCTAGGTAAAAATGGACAGCTGCTCTCTTTCCATTAGACATAGACTTCAGCTCATTTGAGTATGACATCTTCAGTTGTGACACAAAAGTTGGTAATGCGTAGTCAGCCTCTTGCCATAACAATAAAACTGTGATGTAGTGCAATGGCAGAATCTCTCTAAAGGGTGTGGGGTAATTGATTAATCGAAGGAGTAAGTCACGAAGGACTTGGTAAGGCTTGATGTACTGAGATGCAGGGTTGATGTTGGCCAGAATTACATTGGCGTAGATGAAGTTGACACATTCCATCGGTCTGGCCTCTTGTGAATTCAGAATGAAATCATACTGCTGGATGATCTCTTCAAGAGTTAATGCAGAGTCTTCCTCATACAAATATTCCAGAAGGCCGCAATAGGAATCACCCTTGTTCCTCTCCAGACATTGACGCGCCTGTTCAATATTAACCATGTGGTTCATGTGCTCATTGTTGACCAACTCATTCCAATTTATTTTACAAAAGAGGTTAGTGTACTGTTGAAAGTACCGGGAAACCTTGGGCTTTGTCAGTTCTTTTTGTTTGTCCTTCTCTGTGAAAAATGGCACTAAATTGACAAAAAAATTCTCAAGAAAATAAAAGTGATTCTTCATTGTGTGTTTTAGTAGAAGATATTTCTTGTGCTTCTGCAGTACCTGGCAATATTGGTTGAGTTCAGGGTTCTTCCTTGACAATTCTTCAATAGTAATTTTACCCAAGAGGACTTGAGCAAGGCAGCTGAACAGTGGTGTCTTTTGCAGTATTTGTATGATGGTATCTGCAGTTTGAAGTTCACCAAGATGGCCAGCAGTGTTGTAAGTATTATAATCCTTTAGTCTTTGCAGTCGATTCTTGGCCTCTTTGTTTGCAGTTTGTTGTGTTTCTTTGCAAGCTTCTGCTGCAGACTCAGCCAATGTTAGATACCTATCAAGACTGTCTGGCTTGATGGGATCATCTCTGTCTTTGCGAACAGCATGCTTGAGCTCACGTACAAGTACCTGTGATACTGTATCACATATGTACGAGTTATCCTTTGAAAGGTCTTTGGCTTTCTTTGCCCAAATCATTGCTGTGGTAAAGTCCTGTTTTTTGATGTAATAGTACCTGGCGAGGAGCTGGCATATTACTGCATCCTTTGTGTAGCACTTTGCTGCATTGTGTAGAACAATTTCTTCCATCCCTGGAGTCTCCTTCATTATATGTTGGATGAGAGGTGAAAACAGTGAGTCTTCAGCCTCGGCTGAATACTGTCTCTTCACTAACATGTTGTGGACATCCTGCAATAATTTTTGTTTCCCCAGAGTGTACTCGTAAAATAAGGCTGTTGTGAGCAAAAAGTTAATGATTTCTGCCTTTGTCACCTTGGAAGACAAAGCTGACTTCTCTTTCAAACAGTGTTGAGCTATACTTGAGTGAATCACTCTCACACCCTCAAATTTCACTTTGGAAATGACTGTGCATCTTGTTAAAAGAGTGGAAAGCCTCTCAAATCCATCTTCAACCATGCAGGATTCAAAATCTGCTTTTGTTTGCAGACCAAGGAACTCTTCACATGTAGAGACTGACAGTAATGCATTCTTGCAGTAGACATGCAAGAGGACAAGAACAGCAAAAAGTTGAGAATGTTTGTCTTGAAAGTTGAAGCCTTTGAGGGTGTTTTTCACAATACCCTTAATATACTTAGATGAAAAGTTGTTCTTCAGAATCATGAACCCATAAAAGGTTTTTGTGTTTGTGTTGGTCTTCTTGAACTCCTTTAGCTTTTCTTCAAACAGTTCCTGTTCCTTCTCAGATAAATTGTTTCCAATGAAAACTGCATCACTGGTCTGTTCACGGGATTCAGCTCTCATGCAATTGACAATTATGACCTGTGGAGAATTTGAAAACATGTTTTGCTTCTGACATTCGTCTTCAATTTGAAGTTGGAGTTTTTTAACATCGCAGATGTCTTGGAAGTCATCGATCATGAGCAACACAGGAAGTTGTGTAGATTGCTCTTTGTTTGTCTCATATGTTAGTAGCTGCACAACCTGTTCGGCTATTGTAGAATAATCATCTGTTGTGTCCTTCAGCACTGCACAACGAAATTCATCCTTCAGTGTCCATAAGACATGCATGGCTAATGTCGTGCCACCACAGCCTGGAAGATGGAAGATGTTGAAAAACTCACAAGCTCTTTTACGGCTGCGTATGTCTGGAATAATAGTTTTGATAATGTAGTCAAACTTGTCACGTTTAATGAATGGCATTGACCCGGGTTGTTCTGAGAAGTAGAAGTTCCACCAAGACACCTTTCCTCCCTTGTAAAAGTTTTCCTCATGTTTTTGTTTGTCCTCATTTCCTCCGTCACACTGGTTCACACAAAGAACACTCAGCACATCTAAGGATTCCTCCGTTTTCTTTGATAGTACAACATTACTGCCACCACCACACGGCAGAAACCGGCTTGATTTGCGATTCTCTGACCACAGACTGAGGATGGTGCCATTGACCTCAGCAAAACTTATCTCATAAATGCATCTTGTTGAGATGTCAACTTTATATCGGCCATTAATGAGATCCTTCCAGTAGTTGTATGTGGTTTCACTGTCACTGATGCATAAGATTTGGTTTCCTCCCTTGAGCTCCTGTAGAAACATACTGAAGGTCTCAAGCAAAGGGTCGTTGGCATCGCTCACTTGACTTAACAGCAAGAATATGGTGAGAAGTTTCTTGCGAGGCAGCACATCTTTTCTGCACAGGAAAGAAACAACATCACGCACTGAAGATCCCTTCTCAGTTAACCAGTGATCAGCATCAGAGGGGGTTTCCTCATGAATGCCTCCATTACAGAAAACCCAGCTTGTGTTTTTGGTCAGCTTTAACCTGTTTGCAATGTCTTCAACTGCACCTGTAACTTTATACTGAGCTGGTAAATGAACATTGGACATTTTTTTCTCTTCAAGCTGCTTATTCAGGCCACGCACAGCAGATTCTGGATCAAAATCCAGAACAGTCACTAGATCCATGTGAAGAAGGAACTCCAGGTTTTCCAGCTGGACAGGATGAGACTTGTTAGCCACCACAATATACCAATCAAAGTGTGACCTGTCCATAGATTGGGTCCCTCCTGTTATCATCTCACACAGTTTAGAGCCTTGCACACTCCCTTTGACATCAGAGAGATGCTTTTCTTCAGCGTCCTTCCTCATCTGGGACAATCGTTGCATGTTTGCAACTGCAGTATATTTCTCATATTCCTTTGAGGAAGCAGATGTAATAAGACTCCTGGTGTTGCTGCTGTCTCTTATAAAGAAAGACTTGCTCTCATTCTGCTTCTTCTCTGCACCATTGGGCTCTTGCATCTCATCTTCATTTTTAACAACATTATAAGTGTTGAAGTGAAATTCTTCACAGACAATGGAGGAAGGCTCTATGTCTACCTCAATAACATATTTTCCCGCAGATGTCATGTCAGCTTTGAGAACTTCAACAAATCGAGGGGGTTTAATGCACCTCTTTGCTATTTTAACATACCTTTCCAATTTGAAATGTTTTTCAATTGCATCTGACCGTTTTTTATCAAAATCATCTGTTTTCTGAACACTAACACCCAGAATTTGTCCATGTGGTTTATCTGCCACTCCAAAATGAATAGTGCCATTTGTGCGGCTGTTCATACAAGCTGCTGCGAATCGAATTACCTCATAAGTGAATTTACTCTTTCTTTTCTCCTCTGGTGTGTCGGTGAAGCCTTTGAATTCATGGCATGGTTGTATGAGGTCTATAGGACCGGTTTCAGTTACATCTAGAATGCTGCTTTCTTTGTACCTTTGAGCAGCAGTAAATCTATTGAAAGGGTAAGGATTTGATGTCAACACATAATTTACCTGTTGAGGCTTTTGTTTCAGAAGACCCATGTTGTGGCTAATCAGCATTTTTGCATTAAATGACAGACTTAGTTCTTTGAAATCAGACATTAACAAGTGGAGAAGACCAGCTCCATTAATTCCATTATTGTACAACATCTCTACATCTTCTTTGTCCAATTTTATCTCGAGCATCCATTGTCTCACATGGTCTTTATTCCAGTCTTTGATATCCGCTGGAAGTTCAGATGAAACTGTAATCCCCTTATTATTCTGAAAGAAACATTAGAAAACAAGCATATAGTAAAAAAAAAGAAGTATAATTAGTAATTAATTATTGGATAAAAAAACTTGAAATTTATCATGACTTGTTTATCTTTTTGAAAGGTTACACACAGATCATAAACTATTAACCATTAACTATTACTCAGAGTCAGAACTAGTTACTGATTGGACTGCATTCAATGACTACAATGCTACAAGTGATACAAGTGATTGACTCTGATTATTTGTGAGTGTAAAAAAAGGAATGCTTAGATGATGTATATAAAAAATATGTTGACCTTTTATGTGCCATTTACCTGTGATTGTCCTGAGGCTTCCATAATGTAATTAGAAACCCTTCTGGGAGGAGAAAAAAAAATATGGCATCAAAACATATTGTGTAACTGGAGATTGGGAATGGTTGTAATACAGGGTCAGTTGTAATAGGGGAGGCCGAGTATAGTTGTAACACGGGGAGAGTTGTAACACTACCAATTCCACGAATCACGGATAAGATAGGAGTCATATGACACTTTTAGTTTCCTCTGGCTTCCTTTACGATCCCACATGGAGGATTTCCAGTCTGTGTTGCTATCTCTCCTGAAGCTACTGCAGAAAATCTAATTCTGAGGTAAGAAAGTAAAAAGTATTTTGTTTAGTACTTCTACCGTTGTAGATAATGTTGTATGAGTTATATCAGGTCAAAGTGTAGTTTCTCTAGTAAAGAATGGTGTATCAACCTCCTGCTAATTTAAAAGCACCATGCTAATACAGCTAGCTAAACAATGGGTGACAGTGGCGGGTAGGTTGTAACACGTGTTTTGAAACAACCATCCACTTACATACAACTAAGAACATTTTTGTGATTTTAATAATTCTACAGAATATGTTTATGTTAAATTGCTAATTAACATCTTGATGTGGGTCTGGCTTGTCAGGCTAGGGGTAGGTTGTAACAAAGGACCGATTTGTATTTGTCATCATCTCACAAAGTCTGTGATATAGCTGAAGAAATTTAAATTGTTGCCATTTGTAGTAGACACATGTGGGTACTTTGCCTAAAAGTTTCAGATGTGTAGCTTAAAAAAAAGGGTAGTTTTAGGTGCTGAAGAAAAAAGTGTTACAACCATACCCGGTCTCCCCTACCGTCAGTTTAAGCATTTCGAAATTAGGTAGAGGGATCAAACCAATGTCGTGTGTGACCACCAACCTTGTGAGTTGACAATACATTTATTTTTATTGATATCTATCTTATTAATATCTATCTTATTCTCTTTTGAAATATAAGATGTTGTCCTTTCTGTTTAATCCCTTAAGACACAACTGACTGTGTTTACATTAATTTCGCGTCATAAAAGCATTTTGAGATGCTCATACATTTAACCACGAGTTTCATCACCAAGCACATGTGAGCATTTGAAATTGAAAGCAGCTTCTGTCAGTGAGTTTCATATTTTTATATAAGTCCACTGCATTCCAAACAACATAAATTATGCCTTCGTAGAGCATTTGTAATGAAAATAACGGAGGGCGTGTTTGCACACCGTGTGTGAGTTTGCGGTTAAAAGCTCTCAATCGATTTCCAAATTTTCATAATTGATCAAGATGCATCGCGATGCATACATTTTTTTCTTGCATCCCTAATTACCAGCTTCACTTATAAATAACCAGATTAACTTTATTTATGCCATTTGTCTACTGTGTCTTCAATGAGAGCGCTGTTTATACAGCTGGGTTAATTTTGTTGCATCTTCAAAGAGAGTGGCTGGACACTGCAGGCTGCACTAAATCCTGCTAGTTGTGCCACGGGCATTTCCCTGTGTGATTCAGCACTGAAAGAGAGAGCTTATTTCCCTAAAAGAGCAACACAGGTGTGACACTGCGTCTTTTTCAAGATGTCATTCCACACGTGCGTTTCTGGATGTTGTCATTCCCTGGCGCCGGTCACAATCGTTGTTTCACTTGTCTGGGCCTTCAGCACCCTGAAGCAGAGTTTGTGGATGGTTCATGTACCCACTGTGAGAACATTACCATCACAGTGTTGCAGTCGAGACTAGCATACCTCAAGGGAGGTGGATCCCCTTACCTATACCCTGATCTAGTGCCTCTTCTGGTCCCCAGAAAAGGGCTACTTCGGCGAATAGCCAGGGTGACCTGAGGATAACAGCGAGGGCTTCCCCGTTGAGGCAATCTTCGTGGCCCCCTCACTCCTCTGACACACCACAAGCCGTGGAGCAGCCGAGGGAGCGCACTGGTCCCTCTCATGGGTGACCAGCCATTTATTTTGGGGCTCCTGCTGATGACCAGATGTCATCCTCTGAGAATGAAGACTCAGCTTAGTTGCCTCCTTCTAGGAGAGTAACTTTGCCCGAGCCTAACCCAGAGTTGATTGCTATGCTTTCCCGGGCTGCCGAGAGAGTCGGGTTCGAGTGGAGGCTTCCATCGAGTCCCAAACCCTCAACGTTGGATGATTGGTTTCTCGGGGCGGCCCATGCTCAGCACCTCGCCCCGGTGCCTTTCGTCCTGGAGGTGCATGAGGAGGTAACTAGATCATGGACTGCACCCTTTTCTGCCAAAAAACGGCCTACAACCTCTCCCCCCTCACTATCCTGATAAATATTGGTTCCTGGATTCCCCCATTTCCGAGGCCGACCTTTTCAGCGACGCAGTTGTCGCTGCTGCACAGACGCAGCAGTTCTGCACAGAAGCAGATGGAGGTGATTCAGCACATGGTGACCGCACCACTCCCTTCCCCGGAGGTGGGCAGGGGTGGAGAATCCTTAGTTCTGTTTTGTTTCTGTTTCGCCAAATTTTCAATAAAAGAGCAATTTCCTCTGTCTCTGGGTCCCAAGAGGGCGTGCATGGTGGTATGTGACGCTAACCCTCAGCCCCCTCTCCTATCATCAGTGGGCAGCAGCGCGTGTGTGTCGAGGATGCAGGGAAGAAGCCTCTTCACCCACCCTCTGCCCAACTGTGGAACCAGGTAAGTGTTGCACTGCAGACCCCACTTTGGGCCGCTATGCCATCCGAGTTTTCCGAGCTCAACCTTGCTGCCCCACTGCGGGTACGTCTCTGGTCCCTCTGGTCCCGCTTGTACGGTCTCTGGGGGCCTGGCTAGGGCTCCCCAGCCCATCTTGCTAGCTGCTTCAGACAACTTTAGGGGTGCTCTGAGTGATCAGCTACCGATCGCTATTGGCCGATAATTGCTTTGGGAAGATTGCTCGACGGTCTCTATAAAGACTGATCTTATAAACCGATCTCATGCTGACTACTCGCACACCTCCCCAAACGGATGAAAATGTTTGCCACGTGCACCTTCATGCCCGTGTGGACGTAAACATTCTATTAATGTTTCAACCCACCCCACCCACTTTTACAACTTACCCTGTGTCAATAAGGTTGGTTAACAACAGCACTCTTTGGACTTGACATTAACTCTCACAGTTTAAGGATAAGTGATTTCATGTAATGTGGCGTTAAATCAAAATTTTAGATAAACAGCACACAAAAAACACTGAGCTACAGAGGAAAAAGCCTCACAACCATCCCAGTCTCCTCTATATCATGCTTATCTTATGAATAATAATAAAGAGTTAGATACATTTTAGTCTGACTTACCGCATCAAGGGATGAAATTCATGCTTTTGATCATTTCATGTCTCAGTAGCAACCTGAGTAGCAATGAGACAACAGTTAATGAACTATAAAGCACATCAATTATGACTTGAAAATGTAATGAAAAAGTTGGGGAAAAAAAATAATGTCAGATAAATACAGATGCTTTTAACTGTTAGAAGAAAATAAGCACATTTGCTTTCATAATTTATTGCAGTTGAAGGGCATACAAGATTGTTTAATGGATTCTGAAGCAACAGAATCCATAAAATATGACTAAACACAGATCAATTAGAATGTAAATTAGAACTAGTTAAAAGATTGGCTATAAAATATAATCGTTCAAACCATTCAGTCAGTCACTTCCGATGCCACGTCGGAAACCAACAAATAGGAAATTTCGCTAAAGAAGCAAATCTACTTTGAGTGTAACTAAACTAATGCACATTGGCATGCAATGATTGCACCAGCTGCTCTGCCTCGCAGCGCAGGTATACAATGAGTAGCAGGTGCATTGCAATATTAACTTTTAAATCTGTTATTACAGCTGGCTAGAGCTGCGCCTTCAACAAGAGTGAGAGCACACTACAGGCTGCACATTCCCTGTCAGTGTTGCCGCTACCTTTTCCCCTGTGTGCTTCAGCACCAAGGAGAGCAGTTCCCTAAAAGAGCTTACACAGGTAGAGTTTGCATCTTTTTAAAGACGACATTCTACCTGTGTGTTTCTGAATGTGGTTGCTTCCTGTCCTCATTGACAGCCACGATCACTGTCTCACATGCCTGGGCATAAGCATGCTGAGACGGTTTTCGTGGGTGGTTCATGTGTTCACATGAGAACATGACCACGTCGGCATGCCAGTCGACTCTTCTTTCTCCGGAAAGCTTGAGTCCCCTCTGCTGTTGGCCAGCCACTTGTGTGTAAAAGCACAGCCACAGGTCTACTCGACACTCTAGGAGATCAAGGAGATCAGCGAGAGCCAACCCCCTAGGGCTCCTCCCCCTCTAGCGCATCGCAAGCTGTGTAGCTTCCGGATGGAAATGTTGGTCTTTCTTCACACACGAGATGAGAAAGAGAAAAATCACTCGCAGCTCCTGAATGGAAAACTTTCAGATACTCTTAAATACTGAAAGCACTCTTTAATTATTGCTTGTAATATGTTTATTTGTTTGACCTTATTTCTGTCATTTATTGAAAATAATAGTTTTGTTTGAAGTCACCATTATGACGATCAGTGTTTTCTTTAGTTGTGCCCTTGACTCTATAACTTTAGTGTTTCTCTGTCTGCTGTAACTGTGTGCAAGAAAAGCCCAGAGAAAATGTGATCAGATGATGTTGGCTGTTTGTTAATGACAGCAGAATCATCATGCACCCGCGTCCAGACCTCTGTAAACTCCATGTCTGGTCCCTGAATGGGACACAGAGGTTCTAGCTGACTTACCCTAAGATGTACTTAATACCATCACTTCGGCTCGAGCACTGTCTATGAGATAGGCTTACGCCTTGAAGCGGAACCTGTTTGTCAAGTGGTTTTCTTCTAACCAAGAAGACCCCCGAAGATGTTCGATCGGATCCGTGCTTTCCTTTCTGCAGCATGGGTTGGAGCGCAGGCTGTCTCCCTCCACCCTCAAAGCGTATGCTGCCTGGATATTACGACCCCATAGGAGGTAAGTCGGTTGGGAAGCACAACCTGGTCTATCAGGTTCCTTAGGGGGTGTGGTTAAATCCTCAACCTCTCTCCATACCTTCTTGGGACCTTGCTCTGATGCTTAGATCTCTTCAAAATGCCCCATTTGAGCCTCTGCAGTCGGCGGAGCTAAAAATATATCTTGTTGGCCAGATATACTCCACATACCTCCTTCAGGGTAGGATTGGGTTTCCTCAGTGTTCCTTTTCCAGTAGAAAAGGCACGCTTTACAAGTGTTTCCAATAGTCACTGATTAGGTCATGTGGAACAGCAGTGATGGACATTCTCTGTGTTAGCCCTGTCTCTTCAGCTAAGAGAGATCAGGAGGCTTACACAGGGCACTGGAAGTGGGCAGCAGTCATGTCGCTTTAGTAGGGATTCCTATTCATCGGTCTCCAATGTGGCGTCGGAAGTGACCGACTGAATGGTAACATCTCCGTTATTTAGCAATTAACGCCATCCTCCCATCTGATCTTGTAAGCAAAAAAGTCTAAACAGCCACCTGTGCAATATTTCAACATATACTTCAAATCCCACTACAAAAAGCACACCAGTAAGCGGCCTGATTTTTGGGGCCTAAATTCTTCAATCATAAAATCCTGCACAAATCTAGCATTAAACATTGACATATGTTAAAAGCTGTATGAATTTAGGTGAGACTTAGGTAATCTTACCTCACGAGATACGTCTCGTAGCTGTCATACTGAAAGGGTTTTGGTGATGATAACAGCCCAGAGATGTGCTTATGGTGCATTCACACCGTACGCGAATGACGCGATTTGCAAGATTTACATGTTAAGTCAATGCAAAGACGTGAATAGACATTCATGAGGCGGCGGAAATTGTGCGAATGGTGCGAATCGCCCGAGTTGAAAAATCTGAACTTTGGCGGATATTCGCGCCACATTAACCAATCAGGAGCTTGCTCTAGTAGTGACAACAATGAGGAGAAAATCTGTATATTAATATCTGGTTCAGACAATATGATTATCCCTGTGATAACATTAAATGACATGAAACACAACCCAGTCTCTTTTTGTTAAATGCAAGTTTATGTATGATCAATAATACAAAAGTATAAGTAAAAGGTATGATATAAGCTAAACATGAAATAAAGCAAACAATTCAGTCAAACATTCAAAGTCAGTGCTAGTCGGCTACAACTGTAACGTAAAGTTATAGCCTAAAAATAAAAAGTAATGAAACTTATCTTTGCCCTCAGCCTAAACGATTTGCCAGGGAACAAATTAGATCCATGAGAACAAAGATCGCCTGTTACATCTACACAAGACGAATTATAGCTCGAGACACCACAGTGACATCCGAGGAAAGCCTACTCTCGCCGGGGTTAACGAGTGCTGAGCACCGCTGATCCACTGGAGCGCACAACTCCGAAAACGCCAGATAAAATGCTTAAATAGGCACTCTTTTTATAAATAAACCACAGATTTGAGCTTTAAACAACTACATTATCACCTGAAAAAGTCTTAAAACTACGTTTTGTCACACATTAACAGTAGATTTTAACAAAAAAGACGTGTAAACACAGCCCATGTCAGCCATTTCTCAACGAGACGAGTCGGGCTGGCAGAAGCCCCGCCCATGATGCGAATTCGCGTCTGTTGTGAACTGAATGTCAAGCGCGAATTAAGCAAATTTCACGTGTGAATGAAGCGAGTAAACTCAAAATGTTCAAGCGTCCAACTTTGCATAAATTATTTGCGTCATTCGCGTCCGGTGTGAACGCTACATTAGAAATAAAATACTGACCTGAACTACGCCAAAACGTTCTTCATATTTTCGTACTCTCACTACCAGCACCACCTTTACCTGTGTTCAATGCCCTATTGTGTAGTAAGTGAAAATGTCAGTGTGGTGAGTAGACGAACCTGATCTGTAATGTTCCTCCTGTACACTGTTTTTGGGTTGTTGACGTGGCATGGCATTTTCACTGTCACACAAGATAAAAATATATATAATTAGTATTGTCATCTTTTAAAATGCAGTAAATGGTTAAACATTTCTTTGTGTTACATGGACCAGTTGTTATAAAAAAACTGCTCAAAAAACTGCTAAAAAATGTTTTTCTTTGAAAAAAATTTCTTTGTCCCATGGTGTCTCCTCTTCTTAATATCATTAATTCATCTTTGTCATTAGGATATGTACCGAAAACTTTTAAGTTGGCTATTATTAAACCACTTATTAAAAAACCGCAACTTGATCCTACAGAATTGTCGGATTGGTCCTCATATTTTGATGGTTTAAGCAAAAGGGTCTTTTTGTTTTTTAACTCCACACATCACTTTTGGCGTGGTCAGTGCCACAATGGTGCTACTTAAGACCCTGAATACTGTGCGCTTACCTACTGCTGGGTCCAATTCATCACCGGTGCACTGCTGCAGTTTTCCTGTCGCCAAAATATGTAATTATTACTTTCAGTTCAGCAGTTAGAGCATTGATTTATTGAGTGGGAGAAGTTATTAAATTTGGCCAGTTACAAAAAGAATATCTCGACGATCAAGCTTTTATGATTTTATAAACTCCCTGTCATCAACTCCAACTACAATACATTATATTTTCGTTGGAACGTGTGTGGTCTCCTCTTCTCTGCTGCCAAGTTATTACTCCTAACTAAGTTAGATACCTATTCCTAGTCTTCCTAGACCTAGTCTGAACACTTAGGAACCTTTGTGAATCACACTTATTCTTAAGTCTCGGAAGAAGAGTACAATTACGTCATTCTTAGAATGGTTTTAGCACTAAAAAAAGCTTTGTGAAATACTCTTAGAGCAAGAATTTAGGAATCCTAAAATTAGGACTGACACGGCCATTATTTTCCTTTTATTTTCAGTTTATCCTAAATCGGCAAGTTAGAAGCTACTTTTAGTCTTCAAGATGTTTTGTGAATACGCCCCATTTTTGTAAGCCTTCCTGGTAATGTTTTACTCTGATCAAAATAACAGTCAAGCCAGATGCAAGCAAACTTAGCTAAGCATCAAAAACTAAAATAGTCTAATTATTGTATGGTACATTTAATGTGGCTTTACACATGTAGTAGAATCAATATCATCTAACAAATGGTTGGTTTACAGTACTTCAGAAAGTTTTTGTTAAATCAGCCATATTCTTACCATTTCCTCTGCTGTAAAATCTGTGTTGTAATCACTTTGTAATCTTTGATCAAAGTTATCCGTTTTGTACTCCGCTTTGGATAAAATGAATACTAAATGAATAAAAGTAAACTTAAATGAAAACTGAAAGAGTAATAGCTGTTATATTTACCCCATGTAAAGTGTCCTTGTTGGAAGATTAAAGAATATTTGTTTCCTTCTTCTGAAAGGAGGGGTTGGTGTGAAAGATAAGAATCTTCTCAGAAAGTTGCCAGATATTCACACATTTTAGGGCACTATTGGGTGTGGATTTGTAGATTCATCTTGAAAAAAAATTGTAGATTCATCTTGAAAAACGTTACCAATGTTATTATTTTAACTTCTATACTGTAAAATTATTAATTAACTGCTGTTAGCCTGAGGCCAAAATAACTCCAAAGGAACAGGTCTCAGTCTGTCTGATTTCTTGAAGCTACCTAGAAACAAGATTTATTTAAAACAGCACTGGAAGGTTCGCTGAACCAAACAAAACTGTAGCTCATTGGTGAAGCAAAAATAAACCAAATATCTGAGCAATCATATTGTGTCTGAAATTTCTGCTTTTCATTTCTTATGTTTGACTTTCCTTTCAGTTTCTTTTCTTGGATAGGGGATTTACGCTCAAACATGGCAACAGAGCTGAAAGTTGTTTGGAGAAAAAAAGATTCCATTTCATGCAAACCAAAATTTCATGAGGAAATGTCAAAGATTAGCACACATGGAAATGATACATGCCTCAACATCTCTTTAACACAGCTTTGTCTTTATTTCTCAGAACATTAGTATATTTTTTTAACGAAATGCAACAGGTTAAAGAAATATCATACCTGACCAGATGAGTGTTTTCAAATGTTTCCCATTTACTTCTACCACAAAGATTGCACACCGTTTATGCAGACATTTCAATAACATGCCCTTTTATTGTATTTATTTTTTACCTGTTTTTTATATTTGTTCAATATTTTTTTTTACATCATCTATTACTGCATACACACCGATCAGGCATAACATTATGACCACCTTCCTAATATTGTGTTGGTCCCCCAAAAACAGCACTTACCCATCGAGGCATGGACTCCTCTAGACCCCTGAAGGTGTGCTGTGGTATCTGGCACCAAGATGTTAGCAACAGATCCTTTAAGTCCTGTAAGTTGCAAGGTGAGGCCTCCACGGATCGGACTTGTTTGTTCAGCACATCCCACAGATGCTCGATTGGATTGAGATCTGGGGAATTTGGAGGCCAACTCAACACCTCAAACTCGTTGTTGTGCTCCTCAAAGCATTCCTGAAGCATTTGAGCTTTGTGGCGGCGCATTATCTGCTGAAAGAGCCACAGCCACCAGGGAATACCGTTTCCATGAAAGGCTGTACATGGTCTGCAAGAATGCTAAGGTAGGTGGGACGTGTCAAAGTAACATCCACATGGATGGAGGACCCAAGGTTTCCCAGCAGAACATTGCCCAAAGCATCATGTGTTCCCCAGGTAAGAGACGCACACACACCCGTCCATCCACGTGATGTAGAAGAACACGTGATTCATCAGACCAGGCCACCTTCTTCCGTTGCTCCAAAGTTCAGTTCTGATGCTCATGTGCCACTGTTGGTGCTTTGGGCGGTGAACAGGGGTCAGCATGGGCACCCTGACTGGTCTGCGGCTGTGCCGCCCCATACACAACAAACTGAGATGCTCTGTGTATTCTGACACCTTTCTATCAGAACCAGCATTAACTTCTTGAGCAGTTTGAGCTCCAGTAGCTCGTCTGTTTGATCGGACCAAACGGGCAAGCCTTCGCTCCCCACATGCATTGAGCCTTGGCCGCCCATGACCCTGTGGCCGGTTCTCCACTGTTCCTTCCTTTGAGCACTCGACCAATCATTGTTAAAGGGAGTACTCGCCAGGTCTCTACATCACTCTTCAGCTTATCTATCATAACTTTGTAATTTGTTTCATATAAACTTTTGAAATGTCTAGTGACAGTGATACCAAGGTATTTTAATTCACATACAGCTCTGAAGGGGAGATTATTAACAAAAAATGGATCCATATTATCGTACAATGGCATAAATTCACTTTTCTGCTAGTTAACAGTGTATCCAGAAAGGATACCAAATTCCCTGATTAAGTCGAATAAGAAAGGCAGAGATCTCTCCGGCTCTGAGAGAAAAAGAAGAACATCATCCGCATATAATGAAATCTGCTAAGGGTTCCATGGCAATAGCAAAGAGTAAAGGGCTCAGTGGGCAGCCCTGACGGGTACCACGATGAAGAAGGAAAGAGGGTGATCGGTTATTGTTTGTGAGAACAGAGGCAGAGGGGCAAAGGTACAACATCTCGACCCACGAATCGAAATTTTGTCCATGTCCAAATTCCTCAATGGTGCTTAATATGTATGGCCATTCCACACTGTCAAATGCTTTATAAGCATCCAGGGCTAGAATGGCTATTTTATCATGTTTTCCTTTACTCCTATACACAATGTTCATGAGCCTACGTACATTATGAAAAGAAAATCTCCCGGGGATAAAGCCTGTTTTTCATGTATTATTGAACTGATACATTTACTTAACCTATTTGCTAGGATTTTAGTAAATATTTTAAGATCATTACCAAGAAGGGAGATGGGTCTGTAAGAGGAAGGATCTGTATTATCTTTATCTTTCTTTAAGATCAATGCTGTTACGGAGGGACTGAGATGAGAGGCGTGCGGATCCATATGCAAAGCTTTTATTAAAGATGTGTCAATAACAGACAGGGCTCAAACCAAGGCAAACAGGCATGATATGGACAAGACAAAGAGCATTCCAGGGACAGGCAAGGGTCATCAACCAGAGAACTTCATCCAGGGGACAAGGCAAGAGGATAATCTGACTTCCAGGCTAAGGTCCAGGCGAGAGGCAAACAGTATCCAAACAGGGCAAGACAAATAGAGGTAATCAAAGGCGAGCAAGAGTCCAGGGCAGGCAGAGAGCAGGCAGAACACAGGAAACCAGGCTAGGATCAAAACACAGAGTAAGACTAGAACAGACTAAGAACACGGTTGGCTCCGTAAAGACGCTATCAGCTAAACAGCAACATGTGCTAACAATACTCCGCGATCAGTGAGCTTGTGCATCAGTAGGTGCGTTTACATGGAGCACTGTAATCGGTTTAAAAGTCCAATCCGAATAAAAATACTCCATATAAACACCTCAATCGGAATAAAAATGACCAAACCGAATGAAATTGTAATCGGTTTGAGAGGGGTGGGATAAACCTTTTCATGAACCGATCAAACGAAAAATTCCACCATGTAAACGATCTGATCCGATTACTTTGAGTGCACGTCTTTCTGTGACGTGATATACAGCGCGCGCCTCCTCAACTGAAGAGCGTGCGCCGCGCTCACACCAGGCTAATGTTGACAAGAGAAGAAAGTTCATTTTTCTGAGGTATTAAACTTTTTATTTCGTAACATGTTGTGAACATAATGTTGAATAATGACACAGACATAGCCTGGCTACACCATCTCATCTTGACAGCGTTTGTCCTAGGCTTCAACTGCGCCTGACAGAATCATTTATTTTTCTGAGGTGATTCTTACACTTTACGACAAATAATAAATAGCTTTTATAAAACTTTACAAGTCCTGGTGGCCGTTGAGAGCTGCCATTTCAACGGGGAACATTCAAGCTGCTCTCTGTTTCTCGTTAGTTAAGTTAGCTATAAAAAAAAAATTCAACAACTGCTTCAAATTGGTTAAGTAACATTACCCACAGTCTACTTGAATTACTTTTGTTAATATTTATACCTTTGTGATTATAGTATCTTTCCTTAATAATCTGAAATATATATGTTTAGTACTACTAGTAATGATGCTGAGCACGTCTTGAATGCTTCATTCATGTTTCACCGTATATCCTATGTTTTTATTAATAATTTGAGTGCATTTTATTGTTAATTTTGTGTTTTTCAAAATAAATGAATTGAATTCATTTTTGATTCCGCATTCATCATTCACAGCTGTTGAAATAGCCATTGTATAGGACATAAATTAGGTTAAACTACTGCATGTCCGCCCACAGAAAAATAAATAAATATACAAATTACCAACACAGAACTATTGATCCACGATACGTAACGAATCTGAGGCGGCAGACAAACTGTGTGCGCATGTCACAAAATGATTCCTACTGAAAGTCAGCACATGTAAACACCAGATCGGTTTAGATAACGTCACATGTAAACAGTCCACCCAATCTTTCAATCGGAATGATTTTAATCGGAATGACAAAAAAGTGCGCATGTAAACGTGGCTAGTGTTTTATAGTCCTTGTGATTGACTACAGGTGTGGAACTAATTAGGAGCAATGAAACCTGGGAAATGTAGTCCAGGGTAACATGTAACTGTGTGCAGTGAAAAAGTCTTAATGGTGACCTCTGGTGGTGGGTAGATGGAAACGGCAGGCATAGGATATGTTACAAATGCAATATTTGCTGAATAAAGTGTTTCTGGTCATTTTTTGTTTTCAATAGAATTTTTAAACATTCTTAATATCAAAGGGCCAATTTGATTAGAAAAAGCTTTATAAAATTCTATGCAGAAACCGTCTGGGCCAGCTGCTTTACCATTGGGAAAACTTCTAATAGCTGTAGAGACTTCTTCCAATGTAATGTCTGAATTTAAGTTTTCCCTTGCATCCTCACTGATTTTAGGAAGTCCAAGGGAGCGAAGGAATTTTGTAATATCCAATGAGTCTACTTTACTTTGAGAGGAGTACAATTCCTGATAAAATTCCTGGAATACATTGTTTATTTCTGTTTGTTTATTGGTCGAGGCCCCGGATTTTAACTTAATGGTTTTTATGGCTCTACTAGCTTGTATGCCCCTAAGTTGACGAGCCAGCAAGCGATTGGGTTTGTCACCTAATTCAAATTGTTTCTGTTTTATTTTTAATAAAAGGGAGCTAACTTGTTCAGATAACAGTGTATTATATTCATATTTGAGCTTCATAATACTTGACAGAGTTAAATTGGACGATGTAAGTTTGAAATGATCCTCTAGCACTGGCAGCTCTATTTCTATTTCTGGAAGTTTTTTGCCCCTCTGCTTTTTTAGTTCTGCTTGAAAAGCTATAATCTGGCCTCTAATGACAGCTTTAAGAGCTTCCCATAAAGTTGATTCAGACACGTCCCTCTTATCATTCAGAGTAAGAAATTTGGCGATATGGGTGGCAAAAGATTCTTTAAAACTGTCCTCATTTAACAGAGTGGGATTAAAACGCCAAGAATAGGGGGAGGATTCCATCCCAAAATCTACTCTTATAGAGACAGGGGAGTGATCAGATATTAGAATATTATGGTATTTAGAAGTTACAATTTTGGAGGTTAATTTAAAATCAGTTAAAAAGTCAGTAGGGTTTTGAAGTCTCCAAATATCAAGTATATTCAGTGAATTAATTAGATTATTAAGAACAGTAGCAGAATTAGAAGGTTTAGGAGGGTTGGGGGAGTGCCTATCCATAAAAGGGTCCAAGATGCAATTAAAGTCCCCTCCAATAATAAGATGAGTGGAGTCAACATCAGGTATCATATTAAAAACAGATCTGAAAAAATGTGGATCATCGAAATTAGGAGCATATAAATTCACAAATGTAACATGTTTTTCTGAAATAGTGCCAGTCACAATAAGATAACGACCATTGGTATCCTGTTTAGTGGTCAAATGTTGAAAGGGAATATTCTTGCGAATTAATATAGACACTCCACGGGCCTTTGAAGAGAAAGTAGAGAGGTACATTTGGCCTATCCATCTACATCTAAGTCTGTGAGCACAGGAATGCTTAATATGAGTCTCTTGTAGAAACAGTATATCTGCGTGTAAATAATTCAAATGCGACAGGGACAGCCTGAAGGGCAAGATTTTGTACTGATATGCTCAACCCTCGAACGCAAAATGCAGAAACGGTCTGTGTCGAGAAAGAATGGAGACATGAAAGTACGCGTCCTTCAGGTCGATCGCTGTAAACCAATCTCGGGGACGGACGCATTTGAAAATGCGTTTCTGTATGAACATCTTGAACGGTAGCTTGTGAAGGCTCTGAGTCACAACCCGAAGGTCCAAGATTGGCCGTAACCCACAGGTTTTTCTTGGGTGCAATGAAAATTAAGTACAGTTTAAAACTTTATAAAGTAAAGTTCCGGCCGATCGCCTTCCATGGAAAAGTGTTGAAAGTGCCTCTCACAGTACAAAATGCTTAAGCTATGTCTGACGAGCGTAACTGGTTGCGTACGCATTTTGAATTGCGAGAGGCACTTTCAACACTTTTTCCATAAATTGAATACGGAAGGATTAGTCAGGACTTTTTTAATATAACTCTGAGTGTATTCGTCTGAAAGAAGAGTGTCAAATACACCTAGGATAACTTGAAAAGCTCATTTTACTTTTTTACGGCATTGTGATACCGTATATACAAAGCTCAGTCATAAATTCTGCTTTTATGTTTCTATAATGTTCAGGATTTTTTTTATGTTGTCATAGAAGTGTAAATTCAATTGTTTTAGCATTGAGGTCATAGTTTGTGGGGGGTTGTTGTACTTATTTTGCTTTATATCAAGATGTGCTTCTAATATTCTGGCCATATTACATTCTGTTCATACATATAAATAGGGTGGACAAAAAACAAAAACAAAAACAAAAATCTCTGAATACAATGTAGCAGACATGTTCACAAGTCCCCTGCGGTCCAAGTCAAGTCAAGTCTCAAGTCTTTGGGGCCCAAGTCAAGTTTCAAGTCTCTAAAGTCCAGTTCAAGTCAAGTCTCAAGTCTTTATAGTCCAAGTCAAGTCTAAAGTCAAGTCTTTGTTCTATTTTTAGCAATATTTTCAGCTAGTTAATTAATAAGTTAAGAAATAATTTTTCAGCTAGTTGTTCTAATTAACAGTCTATTGAACTATCAAAAGAGATTACTTTTACGTTACAATTGCATAATAAAGCACATAAAAATACTACTTAAATCATTACTATCATTACTACTTTACAACTTTGTACAAAATTAGACCATTTCGAACCACCACAAGGGGGGGGGGGGTGTATTTTAAGCTATTTGAGTTGCCGTAGTTTGCTGTAGATCTCAAGCAATGCTGGATAATGTAGTCTTCCAGTGAGCGCCGGCGGTAACAAAACCTGTGTACAGACTAGCATTACAGTAAACGACACAAAGAGCAACATTTCCATCTGCACGTCTCGTTTGTAGAAATGTGTCAGATATTGCGTATGAAAGTGTTTGTGCAATCCAGATGCAAATTAACTTGGTAAATCTGGATTATATGCATATGTTAGCAAATAGCCTACTATGGGGAAAAACATGAAAAGGACATGGAAATGTTACATCTTGAAAATGGACCGCAAGCAAGACTCCACTGCTGTGCAACACCGCAGCTTTCCCTTCAGATTAATTGATTGCTTTTCAAATTAAATGACAAAGTTTTGTAAGGTAAGGCTTGACTATATTTGTTGTAGCCGTTTGTCTATACGTTTATATATTATAAGTATTATTATTATTATTTACTATGTGCATATTCATACTTGTATTTAGGAATTTGTTTAGTTCATTGTCGTACACCTGTCAGGTGCGTAAGGCCTATGTCACCGCGTTTGGGCGGGATAGGTTAGGACGTCAAATGTTTGGATTTTGGGATGGTGGTTATTCACAGTTTTTTTACCACACTTCGTTTCGGTGGGCGGGGCTTGAGGCGGTGCTTTTGCATTCTATGACGTCAACGTCAATATTTCTGAGATCTCTTGTTTTCTGGGCCTGGTGTCAATAAAAGCTTTTCTTTGACTAACAAGGAAGTTTTCAGCTCTGAAACTTACAAGATATTCTTATATCACCATGAACTTTTATATATCAAAGGCTCAAGGGAAAGTTGATTACTCAATTCATCACCCCTTTAATGACCTCGGTACTGAAGTTACACATTTCTGACTGACAATATTAATTAACCAAAGAACAACCTAGTTGAACGTGGAGCAGCCGATAGTTCCAAACACTGATAGTTTCAGCACTGAGCCCCATTCATTTTCAGTGTTTCCGAAGTACGCTCGCTGGTAAGTTGATGAAATTACTGTATTTTTGACATTTGAACGCATTAGCCGACCTCTCATTAATCTAGTCAATGGTTGTATTTTATGTACCCAGCTTTAATTCATGTTTATCGGAAGATAATAGTTAGACTCTAATTGCAGCTAGCTTAGGTGACCTGATGTTAGTTTGGCTACATTTACCTCAAATGTGCTATTTTGACAATAATGGCTGTATGTTACGTTATTTTCAGAGGACAGTAAATCTATACTGCTATACAAGCAGCACACAGACTACTCTCAAATATATCCAAGTTTTATTTCTATAGTATTGTCCCTTGAGAAGATATATTAAAACGGTTGCTGAAATGTGAGGGGTGTACTCACTTTTGTGAGATACTGTATTTAGCATGGCAACTTTTTTGCTTGTTTGACCTCTGTAATGATGCAGCTTTGGTGTGACATGGTGTTGTGAAATATGTATTGAGTCAGTATAGTAACTGTGAATTCTAACATCTATTTTCCTATGTAGGCAATATGTACCGCCAATGTTTCATTTGATATAAGCTATGTCATACATTTCGGTTACACTTTATTTTACTGTATGTGCAATTACAGTGTACTTACCCAAGAATTACTGGTTAATATAAGGTAACTGTGGGTGAAGGTTAGGTTTAGGGCTAGGTTCAGGGGTAGTAGTTACTAACCCAGTTATTATAATTACTAAGTACATTTCATTGGCCAGCAAACCTGAGTAGCTTATACACACTTGTGCAAAAAAAAAAGAAGAAAAAAAACTGCATATCTCGCATGTGTAACTGCATCCAGCTTCCACTAGAGGGCAGCAGAAACAGAAAATGAAAGGCTCAAAGACCGTCATTACATGAACAATTTACATTTACAGGGCAGGCCGAGGCATTGAATCCACTCAAACATCGCTGTGAGCAGGCCTAATATTTTACAAAACAACAAAGGCAATTATAACTAAACAACTTTCAGTTTATTCTTGCAGCACTTAAATGTAATGAAAATGTCCAACAGACATCCATCCATCCATCCATCCATCATCATCATCACCGCTTGATCCATATTAGAGTTACAGGGGGCGGCAATTCACAAATGCTGCATGTCTTTAGATTGTTGGGGAAACCGGAGCACCCGGAAAAGAAACACAAAACCCAGGGTGAACAACAATTCAGGGTGAACAACAATTCAGCGTAAAGATGACTGACTGTTTAATTGCTCTTCAGAAGTATGAAAAGAAGGATTACGATTAACACGGTAATGACGGGCCTCAGGGCTGGGATGTGTCTTCAACAGACTCACATCTGCCTTTCATTATGATTTCTGACCTCACACACCCACACATACATGTAGCCAGTTACATTTTTTTACAACAAATACATGCAACATATGCAACATGGTGTTTATATTTGATGATGTTCATATTCAAGCAGTTCAGATTGAGATAAAGACCTCACAGCTGTATTTTTCATACATTGCTCTTTCATATCTAAGGGGATTTAATGAAATTCTTATTTCGCCACATTGGGATTATAAGGTTGCATCTGCTTTCTGAGCGGTTTTGAGATATTGAGCTTCAATGTTTTTGCATTTCATTCAACATGATATATCGAACCTTTTTGTTTTCTAAATAAACTGTCCCAAAATGTACACAACTTAAACCACATGATCACATTATGTAAATAAGTTGTCACAGAATAAAAATATGTGAATAACTAACTTTTGGCAAAAATGTCAGAGAACCTCATAAATCCTAGGAGATGATTTATCTTTAATCAAAATATCAAAATTTATATTCACCAAGGACATTAAATCCATCAGAGTTCACCGTAAATGCATGCATAATGTTACAAAATATTCCTGAAAACAAAACAAATTACAAAATTAGAAAACAAATTAGCCCATGATTTACTCACTCTCAAGTCATCCGAGGTGTATATGACATTCTTCTTTTAAAAATGTTCTGGCTAATCCAAGCATTATAATAGCAGTAATAGTTGCTCTGTTTTTGAAGTCCATAAAAAATGCATCTGTCCGTCAAATAACGTGGCTCTGGGTGTTAATATAGGCCTTCTGAAGCGAATCGATGCGTTTGTGTAAGAAAAATATCCATATTTAAAAATGTATTTCATTTTTTTCTATGGCTCAGCATCAGCCGTCCCTGCGCCATCACTTCCAGCGAATAAGGTCAAAATACATGCAAAATACCAGCGCAATCATAGAGATATACATATATAGCTTTGATCGCGCCAGTATTTTGACCTTATTCACCGGAAGTTATGGCGCTGGGAATACTAGATGACATTCGTCTGATAAGAGGTAAAAAAAAATAACATACTGTTGGGTTTCTCGCAGAAACCGATCATTTCGTGTCTTAAGACATCAATGTGTCGCCACGAGCCGCATGGTTTAATAAGGATTCGTATGTCTATGTGTTTTTACTCTCATTGCTCTCATACTCTAAGATATCCCCATTGACATGCATTATACGACTATCACACTGCAACGGCTGGACGTAAAATCTTCATTTGGGTTCTACTGAAGAAACAAAGACACCTACATCTTGGATGCCCTGGGAATAAGCAGACAAACATTCAGATACAAATGTAGTTTTTGGGTGAACTATCCCTTTAATGAGCCCTGTGTGAGACACACATCAACTGGTTCAGCGTATGAGAACTACTGAAGCCACTCAAATACACACTCAGATCACAGCACACACGGCAGACAGACAGACAGACAGACAGGTGTCAAACTGACCCCACCACCCCACAAAACACACAATAGAGCTAAAACCTCTGATCTGCCCCTGAACACCCAACACCTGCCGCTCTGTGTCGGTGTGGCGTTCTCCAGGAATGAGCTAAATCTGACTAAACCTCCCTTTAAACCAGTCTTTCTGTCCTGTTGAACTCATGGTGCATCAATCTCTACCTCCCTATCTGGTTATGTAAGTGTGAAAGTGTGTAAAGGATCTGTATGACCCGCTGTGACACGCATACACACTTCACACCCACCTCTAACCCACCAGTCTAGTTAAAAGATCGTAAACACTGAAGAAAATGCTTCATCATGCTAACTCAGTACACATGAGCATAAACATTTCTGATATCATTTTACAGCTCTGCACTCTGGAAGACAACTATTGACTAGGAGGAACATTTGAGACAATGTTTGTACTCCAATAAATCATTAGAAAAAAAAAACGTTAAGTTCATAAAAGAGCATCTGAGCAATGAAACTATCTCCTGGACGTGCAGCTGCTCATGTTGATGTAAGGTGGAGCGCGTACGTTTGCTGTTAAAGTGCTCATGTGAGTTTGTTCAAGATAAAGAAGAAGGACTGACCTGGAGTTCTCCATTGCGTTTCATTCCAGCTTTATCTCAGATGTTTTTCCTCACAATTCAGTAATTAGTCACTAGTCATGATCCAGTAAGAGTACAGAGGTATGAATGAATGTGGAGGAGCTCAGATCATTTGATTAAAAATGTTTGAGATCAAACTAAATTCAATGAATTTGATCTTTTCTCAAAAAGCACTGATGTGGACACTTACAAAGCGCTCAGAGACCAGATAAACACCATAAAGTCAAGTCAAGTCAAGTCAACTTTATTTATATAACGCTTTTAACAATGTAGATTGTTTCAAAGCAGCTTTACAGTGTTAAACAGGAAAATAATGCAGCATAATTTTATTCAGCTGTATAGCCATTCTGGAAAAAACGCTGATGTCATCAGTTCATTTCAATTATCATATAGTGACAGTGTGGGCTTTAGATCAATAATTAGATCAGTAATTTAGTTTAAATGGTTAATTTAGTTTATTAATTAGATTTATTTCGATGTTTAGTTGAAAAATGTAGTGTCCCCAACTGAGCACGCCAAGCCAGAGGCAACAGTGGCAAGGAAACCAAAACCCCATTAGGTGACCTAATGGAGAAAAATAAACCTTGGGAGAAACCAGGCTCAGTCGGGGTGCCAGTTCTCATCTGGCCAATTAACAAACAGCGTATTATTATTATTATTCTGGCAACTTTACAGCTCGGAGGTCATAATAGATCAGAATATTCGAGGGACCGGGGGCAACATGCTGGAGACGGGTTTATTGAGGATGATGTTGATTAAATAATTATTAAAGTGCAATATTCGAACAATCTGAGTCAACACGCCGGAGACGGGTTTATTGAGATGCCGTGTCGCATCCATACATAAACGTAAAGCATCCATACATACTTGCCCTGTAAACCCGTAAGACGTTCTTTCTTCTGTGCAACACAAAATAAGTTTTGAAGAACATTATGGTCCAAAGAAAACTGGACTACATTGACTTTCTTTGGGAATAAACCCTCAAAAACAGCATCAAATTGTGTTCCATATGTAACCCTTCCTGTTCGAACCACCTGCTCCAAGCGGGACTCGAACCGGGTCCGCCGGCATTAGATTCGGATGCTCTAGCAGGGAGGCTAAAGGCTGCAACCCCTAGCGTCAGTCGCTAGAGCATCTCTTTAGATCAGAGGAGTGAGGTTTACTCACACAGCGACTACTATCTTGCCTCCGTCACACTCACCCCTCTAAACCTCACTCCCATCCGGGACACGGCACCAATGTAACCCCTCCTGTTTGAACCGCCCACTCCAAGCGGGACTTGAACCCGGGTCCGTCAGCATGAGAGTCAGACACTCTAACAAGGAGGCTAAAGGCTGCAACCCTTAACATCAGTCGCTAGAGCGTCTCTTGAGATCAGAGGAGTGAGGTTCACTCGCACTGCAACTACTAGCTGGCCTTTGGTATAACACAGAAGAAAGAAAGTCCTGGAATTAATTAAATACATTTTTGGGAGAACTACACTGGAAAACATCTCGCCTTAGTTTTACTAAAAAAAAATTGAGGCAACTTTTACATCAGACTTCTAAATATTTTGAACTCCTCTAATTTGTGTTTGACCAAATAGACTTTACATGTCTTCAACAAGCACCCTTAATTAATTTCAACTAAATGTTCCTAGTAAACACAACTCAAATACTTTGTGTAGCAGAGTAAGCGCCAATAAGATTATATGTAAAAAATAACTAAAGTGAATACACTTATACGACATGCTAGCCTAGAAATCTAGACGTACCCTAGCTGTAACAGTTACTCCACTGAAGGCAAGTTGTAGACCCAAGTGCAATTTTATTCAATGTGAATCTTAACATAAATCTTAAATCAAAACATGGAACAAAGGCATGGCAAAAGAAAGACTTGGCTTGGCATAAATCTCACCTAAACAGCAGGTTACAACATCAATAACAGACAAGGACACACGGCAAACATGAGGGCTTAAATACACTGAGACTAATGACAAGACAAGTGACACCTGTGAACCGTGATTAAACAATGAACCAATGACACGACAAGATCACATGAGGGCATGGGAATCACATGACAATGAAACATGACCAAACCAGGAAGTGAATGACAAGACTAACTTAGAAACATGACACTCAAACATAACATGATAAACTAAAAACATAACCAAGAACAATGAACATGAACCAACACCAAAACACCCTGTGACACTAGCGGCAGCAAACGTAATTTGCAGCCAGGGCATCTAGCAACTCTCCGTTGGCTTGCGAGCTGGAAAAAACAAACTCTGGTCCGGCCAATCACATTGTGTATAGAGTCGGTGGGCGAGCTTAATATAATGACGGCAGAGTTGCGGCGGTTCCGCATGCTACTCGTAAACAAAGAAGCTGGCGAACAGTGGTCTTTCCAATCGGCTTTGGCCGCGACTCTGGAAGACTTGGAGTTAAGCTTTTCTTTGAGAAAAGAACAAAGAACGGCAATTAAGTCATTCTTAAGAAAGGAAGATGTGTTCGGAGTTTTGCCGACCAGATATGGTGAAAGTTTAATACATCAACTAGCTCCGCTTCACCTTCTTCGTTGCTCTGGTTGGTTGTAGAGCTATCCTATTGCGTGCAGAGGGAATTTGAAGGACAACTGTTTATGCCGCCCCTCGGATTGAGCCCTGCCAATGGTGAGTTTCCAGACCCAACATCTTGATGTGGGTCTGGCTTTTCAGGCTAACGACATGCATTACTATTTCACTATATGTAAAAAGCAGTTTGCAGTAGAGATGAACCACAATACTGCTATAAACAGGTGCTTATTGTGCAAAGCAATTGATATGATGCACTGTCGTCAGCCTAACACAACATGACAAAAACCTTTCTAAATCCCAACTTAAAAGAACATTAAAGGGTAACTTCAGGGATTTAGCATTAAGCTTTGTATCAGTAGAAACCCGGTAGTATATTCGAATTATGGTACTTTCCCCCCTTATATCCCCCTGAGACGAGAGAATTATGCATTTTATTTCTGGAAAAAATCCTCCGATGACGCAAATAATTTTGCGTCATCGGAGGATTTTTCAGCCAGAGCCTAAAGACTACAGCCAGTAGAGGGAGCTGTTCCGCATGTTTTCAACCCGATCATAGGGGAGAGATCTCACGCACAGAATGTAAATGCGCACGGCTCGGCCTCTGGCATTCATAACGGAGCCGTACAGAGAAAGTGAGTGTTTCAACTTTTCAATGAATTCCTATGAAAGTTTAGCTTCCATATGCGATCTGAGAACGCGCCAGACTGGACACGCGCTGTAAATGACAGCCGCGCTTACCTCAGCTCTGTGCTTTCGTGATGAATGAAATCTGACTCCTGCTCCTGCTGCGTCTGTGCCGTGACTTTCGTTCGGCTCACTCACACGTTATTGAAAAGACACATTCAGTTTTAAATTATAGTGTTTATTCTCTAGCTGAACTAAATGATTGTATTACTATAAAAATGAAACCGACGTTGGGGTGGAGCCGCGGTGGGCAGCAAAGCAAGTGCATTCTGGGAGTTGTTGTCTTTCATCCTCATGAGACAAAAATACATTTTCTGTCTTTTCACAGTCTAGAAGGCACCAAATTCTAAAATAATTTTACATTTCTACTACATAAATGACCCAGTTTAAATACAAAGCTTAATGCTAAATCACTGAAGTAACCCTTTAAACAATAATTAAACAATAACTACTTAATTTATCTTGCTTAAAAACTAAATTCAACATTTTATTTTATATTTGCGTGAGCAATCTTCTATCACTTGTTTCTGCTTCTTCTTCTCCTGTATTTTGATCAGGAGATTATGTACTAGAAGATGTGCCATAGCGCTCCCTACCGTATAACAGTGAAAACATGGATAACTGGAAAATTCAGTCAATGACGGGGAAAGAGTAGAGTAGATTTTAAGTAAATGTAACTTAAATAGTATGTTGGAAATGCACGTCTACAAAGCCTGGGAAGTGCGATATATAATTATACAAAATATGTTTTTGCTACAAATCAAAATTAAGTGAGCTTCTCAAATTATCCAAGTAAAGAAACAAACAAAAATGTATTTGTAAAAAATAAGTATTTTTTTTATGTTACACTTACAGCCTCAATGATTCATAGTTACTTTGGGCGAACCCAGCAAACATTGGTCCGACGGCAACGTCAATAGCTGGCCAAAAATAGTCACAGCAGGACGGCATAATACGGTAAACATATGTAGCACAGAACATTTCCTAAAAATGCATTCAGATACGTCCGTTCAACTTTTATTATCTTTATGCTGGAGGGATGTCTTTTCAACAGTCATTAAACGTCCAAATGTCTGCTGGGAACCTTTAAGATGTTAAAGAAGATGAGCCATATTGATTCTCAGCTCTCAGTCTCTTGTTTAGATGTTTTACTACCATATAAAACCCGACAAAAATACAGAACAATTTGATTGCAGGCTTTGGTATTTGAGTTGAGATCTGAAACTCTACAGGAGACCAAAACATCTGAGGTGCAAAAGCCTCTGTTTGCTCTCCATTCAATCTCCTTCCTGTCCAGGAGAAACAAATGGGATATTACAGAGAACTGGTCTGTTGTCTTTCCAGTGGGCGGGCAGCAGACGGATGCAAGAGTGTGAGAAAAATCAAGTAAACTGAAGGGGGAAGGTGTGTGAGTGAGTAACATGAGTGTGTGAGTGAGTGAGAGAGAGAGAGAGTGAGAGAGCGAGCGAGGGAGATAAAGGGCCGTGGGTGGGAGGATCTCCTTCATTCAGCAGTAACTCTTCATCAGACTCTTGAAGAGACAGACAGAATAAAGAGCCCAGCGGGAGCAAACACATCTCTCTCTCTCTCACTCTCTCAAGTGTTTCTCAGCAAGCGTCCGGATGGAGGGAGACGGAGGAGTGGAGCTCACACAGAGTCCAGAGGCTCTCACAGAGGACGACGTGTGTGTGATCCAGGACACGTGGAGACCCGTGTATGAGAACCGCGAGAGCGCTGGAGTCGCTGTGCTCATCAGGTACGTTTGTCCGTCCATCAATCATTCACAAGAAGTGCCATGTTATCACTGTGCATAGTTTTCTACTCGGGTTGTGGACAAGTACCATAGTAATACCACAGTGTTTTAGACTTGTACCATGGTGATAATAAAGTTTTTGGACATTTACCATTTTGGAAGTACCATGTTTTGAACATGTACAGGTAACACTATGTTTTTTTGGAAATTTTTACCATAGTTATGCCATTGTTTTTGATATAGAGCATAGAAGTATACTTTTATTTGAATATTTGCCATGGTAATACCATGTGTTTTGGCATTGGTATTATCATGTACCATGGAAGTATCAACTTGTACTGTGGTAATAATATGGTTGTTTGAACATTTGTCATGGTTATGCCATTCTTTGCAAAATGCACAATAGTGGTAAAATTATATATTTTTTTTAACATGTACCATGGTCATACTATGGATTTTTGAGTGTACCATGGTCATATTATGGACGTTTGAACGTGTACTATGGTATTACTATGGATTTTTGAGTGTACCATGGTAATATTATGGACGTTTGAAAATGTACCGTGGTAATATTATGGATTTTTGAGTGCACCATGGTAATATTATGGACGTTTGAAAATGTACCATGGTAATATTATGGACGTTTGAACATGTACCATGGTAATATTATGGACGTTTGAACATGTACCATGGTAATATTATGGACGTTTGAAAATGTACCGTGGTAATATTATGGATTTTTGAGTGCACCATGGTAATATTATGGACGTTTGAAAATGTACCATGGTAATATTATGGACGTTTGAAAATGTACCATGGTAATATTATGGACGTTTGAACATGTACCATGGTAATATTATGGACGTTTGAACATGTACCATGGTAATACTATGGATTTTTGAGTGCACCATGGTAATATTATGGACATTTGAACGTGTACCATGGTAAAACTATGGACGTTTGAACATGTACCATGGTAATACTATGTTTTTTTGAGTGTACTATGGTAATACTATGGACGTTTGGACACTTGCTATAGTTATACCATAGTTTCTGATATGCACCATAGTAGCACATGATTTGTTTGAACATGTACCATGGTAATACAGTGTTTTGGGACAGGCAGCAAGATCATTTTTACCATGTTAATACCACTACGTATTCTTTGAATGCCAATCGTTCAGTAGCATGGTATGGTATTCCCACAGTGAGTGTTAAATAAGCACACAGATTGATTTCCATTTATCTCTATTGTTTTCAAACTGAGCTGATGATGATAAACTCTCACACACACCTCTCAGCATTTGTACATAGACAGGATTTACTTTATCGAGTGGTTTTCCTTGGCGACGTCCACATGTGCTGTATGGCTGGTCATCTGAAGGTTGCTGGTTCGATCCCTCTTAGAAGCGAGTAGTGATCATCGTGTTGGTGATGAAAACACTGAACATCAGGTTACTCCAGGAGGACCGCCGCTCTATGGCGACATCGCATGAAAGTGAAAACGAATCCCACTGGTGCTGCTTATGTTGCCATAAATAAAGATTCATATTGTATGGAAAGAGAAGATGTTAAATTGGGTACAGGAGGATTGTGGGTAGGGTTGAGAGAGGTGTGACTGCTGGGATTTGACAAACAAACTGACCTTGGTCGCCTGTTGGGATCTCCAGCTGCTCTTCATGGTTTCAGAGATCACAGCTTGAGTGAAGAAACGTCTCACGCTGCCTTCACACTCGTGATCTTCTGCAAACACCACACACACACACACCTGAATCAGGACAGCAGTGTTCAGATCAACTAAAACACATTTCAATCAACATTTTCATTCATTAAATTAGAGCCAATGTTGATGCTACAGACTAACCCAAACCATAATATTACTTTCTGCATTGTTTTTACGTTTGAGGACGTCCCCAAAACTCTCATTCCCAACTCAAATAATTTCCCATAATGCACTGCAGGAGAAACTTGCACATTCAGAAGATCTCAGTTGGGCTAGTTTCATTGGTTAGTAAAGGGTAGGTTTAGGGATCAGTGTTTGGTGGGCCATCATTATTGTGATTGACATAAGATTTTCCTAAAATCTTAAGAATCGGCTGCAGGGAGGAGTGAACTGCTTTGGGGGAGAGAAAAATCCTGCGATTATAGATCATACTGGTCAAGAACCGCCCACCAAAGAAGAGACTGACATCTAAACTGACCAATCACAGTTTGATTCGTTTTTATGTGCCATTTAAGGGCAAATAAAACTGATATTGATGATACCAAAATAAAAAGTTTATCAGAGCGAATCGCAAATACTTGAATCAGTAATCACAGGGCATTAATCTTGGACAGCATTGGGATAAAAAGTGTGTTTGTATGTTTGATCATTGAAGATGCATTTGTGTATGGCAAGCCGTTTTAACTTTTATTCATTCCCAGGATATGAATTCTTGATATCAACCATTCAATTTCCACTAGTAAAAATGTTAATTCTCGATATTATCAACAATCAAATGTGAATATGGTCACATTTAACTAATGAAAATACAATTACAATTTTTACAAATTTAAATTTAATTTAATTTATATCAAGAATTCGTATTTCTGCGAGTGATGCCGTCATTGTCGATATCAAGAATGAACAGTTTTACTATAGTGGAAATCAAATTCCTGACATCAAAAATCGCCATTGTAAAAGTAAAAATCCAATTTCTGATATCAAGAATTAGCATTTTAACTAGTGAAAATGCAATTGAATTTATATCCTGGGAATGAATAAAAGTCAAAATGGCTTGCCATAAGCAACAGAGAGATGTTGACCTCAAAAAATTAGTAAATCAAAGAGAATTCAGGCCAGATATTTTATATTTTGATAAATCAGTTCATCAGGTGGTGGTGGTTGAGGAGATTCTCCCCTTCTATGTAAAGCGCTTTGAGTGCCTAGAAAAGCGCTATATAAATGTAACAAATTATTATGATAATCAGAGTCACATTAAGCCACATAAATCACAGACTGATTCGATATACTTCACTGCCAACTCTATCGCTCGTACGACTATAAATGATTATAAAACAGCAAAAGAGTTCAAGATCGTATGTAATACAGCTGGAATAAATAAATCAAGAACAAAAGAAAGTGCATTCGATTAAAGTGAATCAATATATTATAAGTTTGCATGACACCACTAGATCTACTGGTGCAAGTACCATACCAAAAATTATGATTTATTGCTCATAACATAGTATTTAATTACGAGAGGACGTCCTGCTGTTCTCCTGGCGTTCAGGAATCTGGTGAATTTGACGCAGCGTGAAGTTTTCCACATGAAAGCCTCACGTGAGCTCATATTTCCCTCATTCCTGACTCTAACAGTGATGGATGTCTGCAGTAATTTCCCTCTAAAGATAACGCCTCACATCTTCCCTGAGATCACACCTGAAGGGCCGCAGTAAAGATTTATAATTAAACTCTTTCAGCTCGTGAAATTAGATTTATTTCTCAGAGGGGACGTGCTTTTAAATGGACGTCTCAGACCGTTCACGGGAGGAGAGTGTACGTCTCTCTGTGATGCTTTAATTTAGCAGGTCAGTGGATAAATCAGATGTTATCAACCATTTATACAATCCCGAGCGCATACTGAAGCTCTACAAGGCACCCTTTCATGTCCGGGACCACTCCGTGACGAAAAGCACCAGATTGCAGCCAAGAAGTGAAGAAACTATCTTAAGCGGTCATGAAATGTGCACACTATCTCCGACATGAGCAACAGCTACTGAAAGAGACGAAAGAGAGTGAGTGGAGGATGAGACAAATGGATTCAGGAGCTAAAAACAACCAAACTATCGAATTGCAAAATTAAATACGGGATCATAATTACAGTCTGGAATGATCTTTTTATTGACAAACTAGTCTGGATGTAGTTGTGTGACATCAACCTGACCAACAAAACAAGTAACGGTGTGTCTCTAAGGGATAATAACAATTCTGTTATCATTTAAGGCTCATTCACACCAACAACGATAACTATAACGATAACTACACCAACACAAACACACTAACCATAACTAGCCTATATTAGCATCTACACCAACAGACAAAGAAATACAACCCCAAATCAGAAAAAGTTGGGACAGTATGGAAAACGCAAATAAAAAAAAAAGAAGTGATTTCTAAATTTACTTTGACTTGTATTTCATTGCAGACAATATGAACACAAAATATTTCATGTTTTGTCTGGTCAACTTCATGTCATTTGTAAATATGCATCCTTTCCTGTCATTCAGACCTGCAACACATTTCAAAAAAAGTTGGGACAGGAGCAATTTAGGGCTAGTAATGAGGTAAAATGGTTAAATAATGATGTGATTTGAAACAGGTGATGTCAACAGGTGATTGTAATTATGATTTGGTACAAAAGCAGCATCCAAGAAAGGTCTAATCCTTTAGGAGCAAAGATGGGCCGAGGATCGCCAGTTTGCCAACAAATACGTGAGAAAATTATTGAAATGTTTAAAAACAATGTTCCTCAAAGAAAGATAGGAAGAGATTTGGATATTTCACATTCAACAGTGCATAACATAATTAAAAGATTCAAGGAATCTGGAGGAATTTCAGTGCGTAAAGGACAAGGGCGCAAGCCTAAGCTGAACAACCGTGATCTCAGATCCCTCAGGCGGCACTGCATCAAGAATCGTCATTCATCTAGAAGCGATATCACCACATGGGCTCAGGACTACTTTGGCAAACCTTTGTCAAGTACCACAATACGTAGTTACATCCACAAATGCCAGTTAAAACTGTACTGTGCCAAAAGGAAGCCCTTTGTTAACAGTGTCCAGAAGCGCCGTCGACTTCTCTGGGCTCGGAGGCATCTGGGATGGACCATCACACAGTGGAAACGTGTACTGTGGTCAGATGAATCAGTATTTGAGGTATTTTTTGGTATTTTTTTTATATTTTTGTGCTCCGGACCAAAGAAGAAAAGGATCATCCAGACTGTTACCAGCAACAAGTCCAAAAGCCAGGGTCTGTCATGGTATGGTGTTGTGTCAGTGCCCTTGGCAAAGGTAACTTGCACTTCTGTGAAGGCACCATTAATGCTGAAAAGTACATAGAGATTTTGGATCCATGCATATTTCAACAAGACAATGCAAAACCACATTCTGCACACATTACAAAGTCCTGGCTGCAGAGGAAGAGGGTACGGGTACTTGACTGGCCTGCCTGCAGTCCCGACCTGTCTCCAATAGAGAATGTGTGGCGCATTTTGAAGCGCAAAATGCGACAACGAAGACCCCGTACTGTTGCCCACCTTAAGACTTGTTTGCAGGAAGAATGGGACAAAATTACTCCTGAAACACTTCATCACTTGGTGTCTTCAGTCCCTAAACGTCTTTTAAGTGTTGTGAAAAGGAATGGCAACATTACAAAGTGGTAAATGCTTTACTGTCCCAACTTTTTTTTTAAATGTGTTGCAGGTCTGAATGACAGGAAAGGTTGCATATTTACAAATGACAAGAAGTTGACCAGACAAAACATGAAATATTTTGTGTTCATATTGTCTGCAATGAAATACAAGTCAAAGTAAATTTAGTAAATTTAAATTTAAATCTTTTTTTTTTGCGTTTTCCATACTGTCCCAACTTTTACTGATTTGGGGTTGTATAACGATAACTGTAAACAACATTTAAGTTGTCATTATAATTAACGTTTTTTTGTGTGATTTAGTCTCAAGTCAATCCAAATGTGTTGTTTTTGATGACTAAAATGATTGAAAATCAAATAAATAAAAAAAGATTAAAAAGTGAATATTATGTGAAAAAATAAAATGAGAAATGTTAGAATTATAAAAGTTGAAAAGTAAACTGGGAAGTTTCAACCAAAAATTGGGTCAAATATGGATAAACCCAACCATTGAGTTACATTTTTAAATTAAACTTTTAACCCAACAGTTGGGCTAGACCACATTTGAGCGTACTAAAACTGAAATAAAATAAATTAAAGCTACACTGTAAACCCTAATAATTAATTGGTTTGAGTAGGGTAAACTCAAATTAAACAAGTTAGTTAATTTTCATGGGAAACAAAACCTTTCAAAAATTATATATACGACCCTCCAAATCCTGGCCAAATCACAGAGAAGCTGATTCGCACAGGACTAATATTATCACAGGACCTCTTTTTACTTCACAAATGACAGACATGGCCGATTCACACAGGATTAAGATCATAGACAACCTCCGCAATTATTACAAATTACTAGAGGTCACCAGGTAATACTAATCCGGTATGAATAGGGCTTAACTTAAATTTACCTGAAATTTCCCAGCATGCTTTGCCATGACACTCAAAAGGGAGAGTAAATGCTATAATTAAGTGTTGTGTTAAATGTTCTATATTGTTGTACTCTTTCAGCAACTGCAATGCTATGCTTTGCCAACTTATTTGGATTTACAGTGCATTAGAAACTAATAGAAAAAAGATGACAAAATCAAATTTAAAACTAAAACAGCATATAAATGCTACTCATATAGCACTGGTTCCAAACCCATTTGTTAGTATTTTTTTCTGTAGAACTCAAATTTTGACAAATCTAGCCAAATTAAACCATATGATGTACACTTAAAGCTGCAGTCCGTAACTTTTTTGGGTTCAAAGTTATCCAAAATAAATTTTTGAGCAAGTACATAACCAGCTAGTGTTCAATACTATCTGCTTACCTTAGCTCAATTTACAACGGTAAGCTTGTAATAATGTTTTTAATTCTAGTGGTACTGGTGCATTTCCACGGGAAACTCAAGCATGTCTTTGCGTCATTACGTCACATCTGTACACATAAAGAAGGTGTCCTGGCTAGTAGGCTATATTGCGTGTGAGGATGTTGGAGGTGGAGATGTATAGCCTTTTCTCACAGCACTTGATATAATTAAACTTATTTAATGACATTAAGGCCGTGTGTGTCCACCAAAGCATTTTTTTCCCCCAAGGCTATCGTATTGTTACAATTGTTTTCAACGGGAGCGTTCAGCGTTTTTTTACCGGTCGCCAAGAGTTGAAGAACGTTAGACTTTGAGTAAAACGCAGCGCTCATCACTGTCGTGTCCACCGTCCAATCACAGTGCAGGAGGGGCGGGACAAATACAACACCGCCACATTCTGCGTGTACAACATCAACAGATAAATAAAAGAACAAAATAATTTAAAACAAGAGCCAGATGAAATACTTGACATTTTGGCGTTTTATATTAGGTGGCCTTAACTTCTATGAACTTCCCTTACGAAAATTAACCATGGTTTTATTGTAGTAAAAATGTAGTAACCATGGTTTTTTGGCTAATTGAATACCATTTATATAACTACAGTTTTACCACAAATACCATGGTTAAACTATGGTTAGAGAATCAAAACCATGGTTAATTTGCGGTTACCATGGTTTTACTACAATAACCATGGTTTTTTGGTTTTATTTGTAGTAAAACCATGGTTTATTTTCGTAAGGGTTACATCAAAAAATAAAAAGCACAATGTACTTATTGTGTTCAAATTGTATTGCAAAACACCTTTGCTGATATTGAGGTGGGATACAGGTAGGGTTAGGGACAGGTGTGGTGGTATGGGTAAGTTTAAGGCTAGGGTTAGGGACAGGTGTGGTGGTGTGGGTAAGTTTAAGGGTAGGGTTAGGGACAGGTGTGGGGATAAGGGTAAGTTTAAGGGTAGGGTTAGGGACAGGTGTGGGGATAAGGGTAAGTTTAAGGGTAGGGTTAGGGACAGGTGTGGTGGTGTGGGTAAGTTTAAGGGTAGGGTTAGGGACAGGTGTGGTGGTATGGGTAAGTTTAAGGGTAGGGTTCGGAACAGGTGTGGTGGTATGGGTAAGTTTAAGGGTAGGGTTAGGGACAGGTGTGGTGGTGTGGGTAAGTTTAAGGGTAGGGTTAGGGACAGGTGTGGTGGTGTGGGTAAGTTTAAGGGTAGGGTTAGGGACAGGTGTGGTGATATGGGTAAGTTTAAGGGTAGAGTTAGGGACAGGTGTGGTGGTATGGGTAAGTTTAAGGGTAGGGTTAGGGACAGGTGTGGGGATAAGGGTAAGTTTAAGGGTAGGGTTAGGGACAGGTGTGGTGGTGTGGGTAAGTTTAAGGGTAGGGTTAGGGACAGGTGTGGTGGTATGGGTAAGTTTAAGGGTAGGGTTAGGGACAGGTGTGGTGATATGGGTAAGTTTAAGGGTAGGGTTAGGGACAGGTGTGGTGATATGGGTAAGTTTAAGGGTAGGGTTAGGGACAGGTGTGGTGGTGTGGGTAAGTTTAAGGGTAGGGTTAGGGACAGGTGTGGTGGTGTGGGTAAGTTTAAGGGTAGGGTTAGGGACAGGTGTGGTGGTATGGGTAAGTTTAAGGGTAGGGTTAGGGACAGGTGTGGTGGTGTGGGTAAGTTTAAGGGTAGGGTTAGGGACAGGTGTGGTGATATGGGTAAGTTTAAGGGTAGAGTTAGGGACAGGTGTGGTGGTATGGGTAAGTTTAAGGGTAGGGTTAGGGACAGGTGTGGTGGTATGGGTAAGTTTAAGGGTAGGGTTAGGGACAGGTGTGGTGGTGTGGGTAAGTTTAAGGGTAGGGTTAGGGACAGGTGTGGTGGTGTGGGTAAGTTTAAGGGTAGGGTTAGGGACAGGTGTGGTGGTATGGGTAAGTTTAAGGGTAGGGTTAGGGACAGGTGTGGTGGTATGGGTAAGTTTAAGGGTAGGGTTAGGGACAGGTGTGGTGGTATGGGTAAGTTTAAGGGTAGGGTTAGGTGTAAGGGAAGTGTCAACTGTGTAATTACAAATGTAACTACAGAAACTAATTACAGACGTAATTACATGCAGGTATTTTTTTAAATGTAAGTACAATGTAAAAACATGTATGTACACAATAAGTGCATTGTATCAAATTATTAATTAAAATGTTAGTACATAGTAGTTAAGGCCACCTAATATAAAGTGGGTCCGACATTTTTATATAGAACCAATACAGAACAAACTATCTGTGAAATTAGATACTAGAAACACTTCAGCGGATATTCTGTTTAATAGCTCAGCGCATTTTTAGCTTTGGTGGACACACGGCCTAAGGCCTGGTTTCACAGACAGGGCTTAGACTAAGCCAGGATTAGGAGTTTATTAGGACCTTATGCCTGGGACACATTGTATGGTTTTGGGCTGGCCAATGTCTGTGGTTGTGGGTCCTAAACAGTGGTCCTACGTCGTACAGTGAGAGAGGGTCGAAGACGGCCGTGGTCACGTTCTTGTGACCAAAGATAGCCTGCATCAGTGTCATGAATATAGCATGATCATCTCACAGCGGGTTTGCTGCTATGACCTACGTCTACTGACTAGCCAGTAAAAATGCGCTAAAACTTAAACTACTTACCTCAAGCTCCAGATTGGCATCTTTTCCTTATCCACATTCTCCTCTTTTGGTTCCTTTCGCGCACATAAAAACCATTCTTGCCAAAGTGTGCTTCATCTTGCTTTACATGTTTAGCACTAGCGCATGCTGATGGTGTTTCATTCTTTAATACTAACTTGCGTCGTAGCCTACATTTCAATAGGTGTCCTCTGTCTATATACAAGCCGTACCCAAGTGTATTAGATCCACAGTGTGATGATCTTATAGGATTGCTGAAAACGCACAGTCTGTAGCAGGCATTAGAAGAAAGCATTACTGATGTGCATCTTGAGACACATATATTTTAAGATACTATGTTAGTGCAAGTTGCTTTCAGTTAAAAAAAAAAATGCATTTTAGTCTGAGACTAGTCTGTTAAACCGGGGGCAAATAATGGCAGATTCTTCATTTTTGGGTGATGTGGCTGTGTAAAGGTGTCTTATCACATGCATATGGACTAAGAGTGTATTCATAACTCGAGCTCCGTTTATAAACCCCATGATTGTTTTCACATTTCCAGTCAATTTTGAGGGCCTTTGTTCATCTTCCAGCTGTTGATACATGAGTCTCTCTGCCAGAGGTTAAGAGCTTGTGTACTCAAACATGAGTTATAACACACATTAGGACAGAGAAGACACAGGCTGCCTTTATCTGCTGTTTGACTTGGATATGTGAGGACGCGTCTCTTCTGTGGGCATTTACTAGACTCTGTCTCAATTTAATGGGACGGATCTTCCTGTCCTGTTGCGGTTTGACATAAGGTTCAGTTCTGTGGGCCATAAGAGGTGAAATACAGTTGAAGGGGCCAATGGGGCTCGTAGGATCAACATCAGAGCCGCTCTGGTACAGCACACATGAGGCACGGCTGTGAAAACACACAAAGAGCTTCATTCATTCATCATTTCCTAATCATAAAACAGCATTTTTTTTAATACTTTCAAACAAAATACATGCAAGAGACACTCCTTGCGGTCAATCTGAAAGGCAACATGTATCTTTGCACCCTTTTGTTGTGCAACTTGACTGTAAAAAAGTTATATGAACAAGTTATGACACGTTTTTACAACTCATCAAAATAAATGAAGCAATTTTCAACTTTTTTTAATAAGTTACACAAGATTCAACTCATTTTTTATGTAATTTAAGTTTAAAAGTATACCGGGGACAAGCACAAAGAAGACAATTAGAGATACCAACGTGGCTGGGAGTGTCACACCAACTGCAATAATGAGCCATTAAAGACCTAATAAGATAATTTTAGGTAAAATAGCTGTAAAATGATAAATACAGTCAATAATAATGATTGAATGGTTTATCACTTTCAAAACAGTTACGAAATTGATGTGGTGTGGTCATAGTAAGGGAACAATGACACATGCAAAGTTTCGTGTCAATATCAAAGCATTGCAGAGATATAGCCTCAAGAGTCATTTTGGCATCATGCTATAAAGAAACGGTTTCATCTATCAACGCGAAATCCATAACTTTTTATCGGTCTGAAGATGATACGATTCGATTTTGGTAAAAATCGGACGAACAGTCTTGGACGAGTTCGAAAAAGTAGGTTTTTAACAAATAACAAGATGGAGGACCGGAACGTTTGCCAAATATGGCAAAATTGGTATCTATGTTCTCGGCATTCATTACAATAGGCTAATTTGATCAAAAGTAATTAGCATTTTTGTAAATTTTGTTATAACTTTTAACCACAAGGTTGCGCTGGCCCTAAACTTTTTTGAGTACATTCAGGGCATGGTGCGGAAGACACATACCGAGTTTCGTAACAATACACTAATGCGTTCATAAAATATAGCTTTTTTGACAAAATTCAAAATGGCAGACGGCCAAAATGGCTGATATGGGAGAATTTGGTATTATATGACTCAGCGTGATGCCCTGAATCTAAAATGACTAGTTTTTTGCCAAAGCGTTCAGAAGTTATAAGCAAAAATAGCCAATTTTTGTATCTCCGGACTACTAGGTGGCACTGCATTGAAACACTGCAAGTAGCCTTAGGTCATGGTTGGCATAACACACACCAAGTTTGGTCATAATACAATAAAGCAATGCGGGGATATAACCTCACGTTCATTTTTGCGGGCACTATGACGAGTTTGTTCACATGTATTTTGAGAACGGATTGACCAATCGACTTGAATTCCATAACTTTTTGTCGGCATGGTCTGAAGATGATCTGTTTCAATTTTCATGACAATCAGAGAAAAGGCCTAGGAGGAGTTTGAAAAAGTATTTTTTTAACAAATAACAAGATGCAGGACAGGAACGTTTGCTAAATATGGCAAAATTGGTATTTATGTTCTCGGCATGAGCCAAGGAATGTATTATGAACAGTTTCATTACAATAGGCTAATTTAATCAAAAGATATTAGCACTTTTGTACATTTTGTTATAACTTTTGACCACAAGGTGGCGCTGCCCCTAAACTTTTTGAGTAAATTTAGGGCATGGTGCGAAAGACACATATTGAGTTTCGTAAACGATATGCTAATGCATTCGTAAAATATAGCATTTTTGACAAAATTCTAAATGGCCGACGCCCAAAATAGATGATATGGGGAAATTGGGTATCGTATGACTCAGCATGATGCCCTGAATCTAAAGAGACCAGTTTTGTATCTCCGGACTACTAGGTGGCCCTGCGCTGAAACGCTGCAGGTAGCCTCAGGTCATAGTTGGCATAACACACACCAAGTTTGGTTAGAATAAAATAAAGCATTGCGGAGATATAGCCTCACGTTAATTTTTGCAGGCACTATGACGAGTTTGTTCGCAGGTTATTCGAGAACGGATTGACCAATCGACTTGAATTCCATAACTTTTTGCCTGCATGGTCTGAAGATGATCTGGTTCAATTTTCATGACAATTGGCCTAGGAGAAGTTTGAAAAAAGTAGGTTTTTCGGAAAATTCAAAACGGCTGGAAAAATTTCATGACGGTGCAAGTCAAACTTTGGACAGGTGGTAGCGCTAGAGGGATTGAGTTAGAGACTCCAAATTTGCTACGGTGACAGTTCACACTGTCCTCTATAAGTGTGCCAAATTTCACAACTTTTTACCATACGGTTCTATGGGCTGCCATAGAATCAAGGGCAGAAGAAACGGAAGAAGAAGAAGAATAGGAACGCTAGGATTTTAATTTAATGGAATTAATGACATAAACATCCAAGTTGATTGTACTTAAAAACTTAAGGCAGCAAATTTTTTTTACAGTGTTAAATTATTTGATTCTTTCTGAAATGTTTTAAAGTTTTTTTCACTATGACCTATGCCACTAACTACGACTAACGCCAGTTCTCTTCCCGTCAAACCTCTATCTGACCTGTCCACCAGCAGCATGAATCAACACAAACACCTTCCGGATGATCTGATGTCAGATATCTGACCGCACATCGACCACTTACATTAGTGACGGGGATTTCAGACATCTGCGAGTGTCAGATAATGCAGTTTACGAAACATTCAAACACTTTAAAGAAAACTGAAGGAATGCACAGACAAGATGACACAGCAATATGTGTTTAAACGGAAGAGACGTGCCAAAACGCACAATCATAACAAACACTTCAGTTGTGTTGAAACTCACTCCCTGCGGACATTTTAAAGTTCAAGATTGCAGGATTTACGATCAGCCTCGTGTAGATGAAAATACATCACCAGAGACAGTTTTAACCCGGTGAACGTCATCTGAACTGTGTTACATCAGAACAAACACTTACAGAGGTCACATAGAGTAACACAGAGTATTAGTGGTGTTTGACATCCTTATTTAGAGCTGCATTCAAAATTGAGCTCTTTTATCTGTTGCTCTTTATTGAAATTGTTTATTATACTATTGCTCATGCTTACATCTTTTCATAAGCAAATGCAGCAACCACCTTGCAAACACCCAAGCAACCGCGTTACAACATGCTAACAATTATTTAGCATGTTAGCGTGAATTAATATGCAAAGCATGACAAATATACTTAATATATTTAACCATAAAGTGACCTATTATTGTTTATCTACTGTCAGACAGATAACAAAATGTATGTGTGTGTGCGATAAGTTGGAGTTTTTATTAATTGAAATAAAATTGTGTTAACATTACACTTAATAAAATAAAAAAAAGACATTCCCTGAGTTTTAATGCAATATTTGTTGTGTGTGGAGGAGAATTTCAGCAATGTTGGTTAAATATTATCTCAGGAACGGTTATCTGTCCAGCTGAGCCCAAACACACTTTCTCTCACACACACAGCGCAGCTCTCTTCTGTTCACTTTCACATGTTTAGGAACTTCATGAAATGATTGCACAGCCCTGCTATGATGTATTTCCTGTTAAAACAGGAAGTTTGGAACCTCAATCTGAAACTTAATCATCCACTACCTGCTACATTTATCATTATTATCATTTATTTGAAATATCTGATATATATACACTTAAGATATATGAAACAAAATCATGTTATTCCAACCCTGTATGCATTTCTTTCATCTGTGGAACATAAGAGGTGATATTTTGATGAACATTGGGATCTAAATAAAATTGACCAACATCTTTTTCTACAGAAGAAAGAAAGTCCTACAGGTTTGGAAGGAGTAAATGATGACAGAATGATCATCTTTGGGTGGTCTATCGCGTTATGCTTTTTGACATGTTTATCTGTCTTGTGTAATGTTCCTGTTTGAGCATGAAAAAGGTCTCCAGTTACAAAGTTTCTCCGTCATTGAAGTTCCTGTTTCTGAACACCCTGAAACGCTCCAGGTGTAGTGTTCTGGGAACAACATGTCTCAATTTTCCCCATTTAAATAATTCCCACCCAAGGCATACGCAGAATAAAAAGGTTTAGTTAGTTAGTAGTGTGTTGAAACTGGCTGGTTATGGTAAGGGACAGGAAATTTCCCGCAGGCTCAAAGCCCTAGTAGAGCCCAAAAACAACATCAATTTTTAAATATTATGGGGGAGTCCAGGGGTCAATAAATATTTGTTTTTTGCGCCTTCCTCCAGGTTCTTCGGGAACTTCCCGTCGGCGAAGCAGTACTTCAGTCAGTTCCGGGACATGCAGGATCCCGAGGAGATGAGGCAGAGCGCCCAGCTGAAGAAACACGCCCTGCGGGTCATGACCGCCCTCAACTCGATGGTGGAGAGCCTGCGCGACGCAGACAAACTCAACACCGTCTTCAACCAGGTCGGCAAAGCACACGCGCTCAGACACAAGGTGGATCCCGTTTACTTCAAAGTGAGTATGAGGAAACAAACGGCAGGGTGCATCAATTCTGGGATTGGGAAGATTTTTAAATGTTTTTGAAAGAAGGGTTACACTTTATTTTGATAGTTCACTTTGGACATTCTACTAACTAAGTAACTTTACAACTACATGTCAACTAACTCTCAATGAGTTGCAACTACATGTCAACTAACTCTCAATGAGTTGCAACTACATGTCAGCTAACTCTCAGTAAATTGCAACTACATGTCAATTAACTCTCAGTAAGTAGCAACTACATGTCAACTAACTATCAGTAAGTAGCAACTACATGTCAACTAACTCATTAATTTGCAACATGTCAACTAACTCTCAGTGAGTAGCAACAACATGTCAAGTTACTCATTAATTTTCTACTTCATACATGTCAACTAACTCTCAGAGTTGCAACTACATGTCAACCAACGCTCATTAATTTGCAACTACATAAATGTCAACTAACTCTCAGTGAGTTGCAACTACATGTCAATTTACTCATTAATTTGCTACTACATACATGTCTTCTAACTCTCAGAGTTGCAAATACATGTCAACTAACCCCTTAATTTGCAACATGTCAACTAACTCTCAGTGAGTAGCAACTACATACATGTCTACTAACTCTCAGTGAGTTGCAACTACATGTCATGTTACTCATTAATTTGCTCCTACATACATGTCTTCTAACTCTCAGAGTTGAAACTACATGTCAAGTTACTCATTAAATTGCTACTACATACATGTCTACTAACTCTCAGAGTTGCAACTACATGTCAACTAACTATCATTAAATTGCTACTACATACATGTCTACTAACTCTCAGAGTTGCAACTACATGTCAACTAATGCTCATTAATTTGCCACTACATACATGTCTACTAACACTCAGTAAGTTGCAACTACATGTCATCTAACTCTCAGTGAGTAGCAACTACATGTCAACTAACCCATTCATTTGCAACATGTCAACTCTCAGTAAGTTGCAACTACATGTCAACTAATGCTCATTAATTTGCCACTACATACATGTCTACTAACACTCAGTAAGTTGCAACTACATGTCATCTAACTCTCAGTGAGTAGCAACTACATGTCAACTAACGCTCATTAATTTGCCACTACATACATGTCTTCTAACTCTCAGAGTTGCAACTACATGTCAACTAACCCATTCATTTGCAACATGTCAACTCTCAGTAAGTTGCAACTACATGTCAACAAACTCATTAATTTGCAACATGTCAACTAACTATCAGTAAGTTGCAGATACATGTCAACTAACTCTCAGTGAGTAGCAAATACATGTCAGCTAACGCTCATTAATTTGCAACTACATACATGTCTACTAACTCTCATTGAGTTGCAACTACGTCAACTAACTCTCAATGAGTTGCAACTACATGTCAACTAATTCTCAGTGATTTGCAACTACATGTCAACTAACTATCGGTGAGTTGCAACTACATGTCAACTAACTGTCAATGAGTTGCAACTACATGTCAACTAAAGACAAAGAGCCGATAACAAAATAATTATCTATTCAGATAATGTGGGTAATGTATTGATAATACTCCCGATCGGAGGCTTCTGTAAATATTAAGGTCCAGATTTACTAACAGCTTGCGTCAATTTTGGCGATAAAAAACTACTGTTAGGACCTACTCAAGACATGCAGTGAAACAGAGCCGGCCCAAGGCATAAGCGAACTAAGCGGCTGCTTAGGGCCCCCTTGGCCACCAGGGGGCCCCCAAGAGCACATGAAATTACTTTTTGCTGCATGTTATTTTAATGATTGAAATTGCGAAACGGCCTTAAACAATTACTAAATAAACTGCAAAATGTTACGTTTTCTAATATATGGACGGATTGATTCTGACAGCTCTGCACGAGCTCGCGGCGCCATCGGCCGGACACTATTCGCTTGTTAGCCAGGCTTCAAAGTCCAAAGTGCGAGAAAAATCGGCGCTAAATTGTACTCGTCAGTTGCCCGGTAACCTTTTTATGAATGGATGAATTTGAGAATGTGATGTGGTTTAGTTAAGTGCGAAAATCTTGTCTGATGTGCTGCATGTTTTGGACGGAGTACAGCATAGCTTCCAGTTTCTCAGTAAAAGTGTTTTTCTGGAATTATAGCCTAAGTTGTGTAGCCTATATTTTGGAAGTTTTTATTTACAAAATAAAAAGGTTCTTTCTACACAGTCGAATGGAATGCACTTCTTTTTTTCCGCCAAAATAAAAGCTCTGTTTAATGTTTGAAAGAAATCAACATTTCTTGTTTTTAAAAGAAGTCTCTTCTGCTCACCAAGGCTGCATTTATTTGATCAAAAATACAGTAAAAATATTAATTATTATTATGTAAAACAGCTGTTTTCTATGTGAATATATAGTACACTCTAAAAAAAAAAAAGGTGCTATATAGCACTAAAAGGGGTTCTTGGCTCGTGATCATAGGGTAACCACTTTAAGTGCTGTATCAATCTTGGTGCTTCAGTGGTTCTTTAGCGGTTCTTTGGCTGAGGTGCTATAGAGCACAGCTGACAATGGTGCTACATAGCACCGCTACCATATACAGAACCTGTTAAGATATGGCGCTATATAGCACTAAAAGTGGTTCCCCTATGATTACGACCAAGAACCACTTTTAGTGCCATATAACACCATTTTATTTTTGAGTGTAAAGTGTAATTTATTCCTGTGATCAAAGCTGAATTTATCATCATTACTCCAGTCTTCAGTATCACATGGTGCTTCACAAATCATTCTAATATGATGATTTGATGCTCAACGAACATTTATGAGTCATAAATTATATAAATTATGATTATCAGTGTTGAAAACAGTTTTTTTTTGTATTTTTGTATTTTTTTTAAAAGCTTTCTATTTCAGAGAAATGCTGTTGAACTGTAGTACTGTAAGGTTTTGAATATTAACACCTGACCAATCTTGTGGGTTTGCTGCTGGTACAATTAAAACCGTATAAGGGTGAAAACATGACAGCCAGACATGGTGTAAGCAACACAGCTACTACTACTAACATTGATACTGGGTGTGCAAATTATCAAGAATTGACAATAGTCAATCATATTGGTGGCACTGAGGGGCCCCCAAATAAAATTCTGCTTAGGGCCCCATAAGGGCTTGGGCCGGCCCTGCAGTGAAAAATTTGCGCTGAAAGGGCGTGGACAGGGTTATTTTTGGCTGACCTTATATGCATTTGTAGGAGTTTCCCTTTCAAACGCAAAATTTATGGGAGGAGAGTATTTAAATGAATCACGCAAGGTGATTTACTAAGTCAATTTACTAAGTAGATTTACTGGTATTTACACCATTATTTGCCAGAAATCATTCTAATATGATGATTTAATGATATTATCAGTGTTGAAAACAGTTGTTTTACTGACCCCAAACTCATTTCTGCAGATTCTGGCCGGAGTGATCCTGGAGGTGCTGGTGGAAGCTTTCCCACAATCCTTCAGTCCAGCCTCAGTGCAGGGGGCGTGGTCTAAACTCATGGGCGTCCTGTACTGGCAGATGAACAAAGTCTACGCTGAAGTCGACTGGGAATCCATCAAAAACTCTGCAAAGTGAAGAAGAGAGAATACATGCAGAGTTACTCAACTTACACCAAAGATTACTGCAGATATGACATGTATATTTGATTTGTTTCTATATTCGAAATATTGGAAGATAAAGGGGACAAGCAGAATATAAATACCTGTGTTATTGTAATCAGAGAGTCACGAGTTAACGCTGTAGTAATCGCACGACATGGGCCAATCCAAACAAACACTTCTTTGTTAATCCACAAAGTAAAACCCGCCTCCCACACCAGTTTGAGTCCTGCTCCGAGTGGGTCAAGTAAGACCAGTTACATTTGGTGCCGTGACCCGGGTGGGAGTGAGGTTTAGGGGGATGAGTGTAACACACATAGGCCCGTAAGAGCTGTGCGTGTAAACTTCACTCCCCTGATCTCAAGAGGCATGTTAGCGACTGACGTTAGAGGATGCGGTCTTTAGCGTCCTTGTTAGCAGGCCCGCCTCCCCCGCCAGAAACCCCAGTTTAAGTCCCGCTCGGAGCGGGTCGAGTAGGGCCGGTTAAATTTGGTGCCGTGACCCAGATGGGAGTGAGGTTTAGGGGTGAGTGTAACATAGGCCCGTAAGAGCTGTGGCTGTAAACCTCACTCCCCTGATCTCAAGAGTTATGTTAGCAACTGACGCTAGAGGATGCGATCTTTAGCGTCCTTGTTAGCGGGCCCGCCTCCCACGCCAGGGTTTAAGTCCCGCTTGGAGTGGGTCGAGTAGGGCCGGTTACATTTGGTGTCGTGACCCGGATGGGAGTAAGGATTAGGGGTGAGTGTAACATAGGCCTGTAAGAGCTGTGCGTGTAAACCTCACTCCCCTGAAGAGGCACACTAGCAAACGGACACTAGCGGCTTCGGTCTTTAGCGCCCACCTCCCACGCCAGAGACGCCGGTTTAACTCCCGCTTGGAGCGGGTCGAGTAGGGTCGGTTACATTTGGTGCCATGACCCGGATGGGAGTGAGGTTTAGGGGGTGAGTAGGCCAGCAAGAGCTGTGCATGTAAACCTCACTCCCCTGAAGAGGCACACTAGCAACAGACACTAGCGGCTGCGGTCTTTAGCGTCCTTGTTAGCGCCCACCTCCCACGCCAGAGACGCCGGTTGAGTAAGACCAGTTACACTAACACACAACCACATGAAACAAAGTCGATACTGGACAATGAAACAAAGGAAACAGAGAGCTTAAATACACAGAGGAGTAATGAAGGTAAATCAGAACAGGTGCAGGAGCTAATCAAGTCTATTAATGATCAGGAACACAGGGTAAACAGAACCAAAACACAGTGAAACTAAACAGAGCTACACATTACACAGAGAGAGGGAACTCAGTTCAGACGATGCTTTATAAATGTTGTTCATGGACCCTACATGCTATTTTATCTGGACTTTATCGATGTCAGATCCCTAGCAACTGTTATTCCGCTCAGATAACAAACGCTCAGATAACAAACACTCGCATGAATCAGTGTAGAAATCTCAAGCTCTCGGCGGTCCGGCTCCTGTTAAATATTTACACATACTCCAGATAAACCATGGGCTCGTACACAAACACGACCTCCGTCAGATACAAAAATGTGCATTTCTGATGAAACATCTGTTATAAATACTCCGCAGGAGCTTCAGATAAATATCCAGTTCATCTGCAGCGGATGTTTTTGGAAGAGATGAGTGCTTTTGTAATAGCCGCTTCCTCTGTGACCATAAAACTAATCAAAATGAGTAACAAGGACTGTTCTGTGCTACTAAAGCACATCAACTCCTTTTTTGTACTTAATCAAATGTTTTCTATCTATAGTCACTGATTCAGAAAAATAAACTCTGAAATATTAAGAAATAAACTCTGAGTCTTGAACTGTTTTTTGGACTTGCTCTTTATTATAAAACCATAATAATATATGTTTTTCAATTTTAAATTTGTATTTAAATTTAAATAGTCAGAAAATTCAGATGTAAAAATTACTGAAGTAAAAATTCTTATATTATTATTGAAATAAAAATTTTAATTTGTATTTCATATTTTAGTTTATATATTATATATATATATTAAATATTTAAGTTTTTAACTGTTTTTTTATATATATATATATATGCAGTGAGGAAAATAAGTATTTGAACACCCTGCTATTTTGCAAGTTCTCCCACTTAGAAATCAAGGAGGGGTCTGAAATTTTCACCGTAGGTGCATGTCCACTGTGAGAGACATAACCTAAAAAAAAAATCCAGAAATCACAATATATGATTTTTTAACAATTTATTTGTATGATACAGCTGCAAATAAGTATTTGAACACCTGAGAAAATCAATGTTAATATTTGGTACAGTAGCCTTTGTTTGCAATTACAGAGGTCAAACGTTTCCATTAGTTTTTCACCAGGTTTGCACTGCAGGAGGGATTTTGGCCCACTCCTCCACACAGATCTTCTCTAGATCAGTCAGGTTTCTGGCCTGTCGCTGAGAAACACGGAGTTTGAGCTCCTCCAAAGATTCTCTATTGGGTTTAGGTCTGGAGACTGGCTAGGCCACGCCAGAACCTTGATATGCTTCTTACAGAGCCACTGCTTGGTTATCCTGGCTGTGTGCTTCGGGTCATTGTCATGTTGGAAGACCCAGCCTCAACCCATCTTCAATGCTCTAACTGAGGGAAGGAGGTTGTTCCCCAAAATCTCACAATACATGGCCCCGGTCATCCTCTCCTTAATACAGTGCAGTCGCCCTGTCCCATGTGCAGAAAAACACCCCCAAAGCATGATGCTACCACCCCCATGCTTCACAGTAGGGATGGTGTTCTTGGGATGGTACTCATCATTCTTCTTCCTCCAAACACGTTTAGTGGAATTATGACCAAAAAGTTCTATTTTGGTCTCATCTGACCACATGACTTTCTCCCATGACTCCTCTGGATCATCCAAATGGTCATTGGCAAACTTAAGACGGGCCTTGACATGTGCTGGTTTAAGCAGGGGAACCTTCCGTGCCATGCATGATTTCAAACCGTGACGTCTTAGTGTATTACCAACAGTAACCTTGGAAACGGTGGTCCCAGCTCTTTTCAGGTCATTGACCAGCTCCTCCCGTGTAGTTCTGGGCTGATTTCTCACCTTTCTTAGGATCATTGAGACCCCACGAGGTGAGATCTTGCATGGAGCCCCAGTCCGAGGGAGATTGACAGTCATGTTTAGCTTCTTCCATTTTCTAATGATTGCTCCAACAGTGGACCTTTTTTCACCAAGCTGCTTGACAATTTCCCCGTAGCCCTTTCCAGCCTTGTGGAGGTGTACAGTTTTGTCTCTAGTGTCTTTGGACAGCTCTTTGGTCTTGGCCATGTTAGTAGTTGGATTCTTACTGATTGTATGGGGTGGACAGGTGTCTTTATGCAGCTAACAACCTCAAACAGGTGCATCTAATTTAGGATAATAAATGTGTGGAGGTGGACATTTTAAAGGCAGACTAACAGGTCTTTGAGGGTCAGAATTCTAGCTGATTGCAGCTGTATCATACAAATAAATAGTTAAAAAATCATACATTGTGATTTCTGGATTTTTGTTTTAGGTTATGTCTCTCACAGTGGACATGCACCTACGATGACAATTTCAGACCCCTCCATGATTTCTAAGTGCGAGAACTTGCAAAATAGCAGGGTGTTCAAATACTTATTTACCTCACTGTATATATATATATATATATATATATATATATATATATATATATATATATATATATATATATATATATATATATATATAATATTTTAATAACATATATAATATTTTATTAAATTATTCTAATTTGTTAAATTATATATATAATATTTAATATTTAAGTTTTTAACTGTATTTTATATATATCATATTTTAATAACATATATAATATTTTATTAAAATATTTTAATTTGTTAAATTATATATATAATATTTCAAATTTGAGTTTTAACTTTATTTTATATATATCATATTTTAATAACATATGTAATATTTTATTAAATTGATTTTAATCTGTTACATTTTATATATATATATTGGCATTGTGTAACCAAATATCAAGGTGGCATTTATTGAATTAGCTAGTTAAAGCTAGTCAAGTTTCCACTACTAAAAAAATGAGATTACACGATTAGTTTAAGTTAAATGTATGAATTAGCTTACTCACAAATTTAAAGTAAAGAGCAAATAAAATCTGCAAGTTCTGCTAACTTAAAATTTAAATTTCTAAACTGATTGCCTCAAGGTTTTTGAGTTTTGGCAATTTATTCGGGTTTACAGTGCAATAAAACGGATGTAAAACATTTTTATTAAAGAAACATCCATATTAAAAGTTCAAGGTTCTCTCAGAATATATAAGCTGAAGAGCTTTCCCTCTAATAATGTCAGTGTTTGCCTCAAATTTCAGTTAATCATCGAATACAGTCTCTAAATATATTTATAACGCTTAACACTTCTACCTGATGTCCCTGAAAGGATTAGTTCACTTCAAAATGAAAATTTCCTGATAATTTATCCTACTAATCAAGTAGGATTAGCAACTAATCCTTTGATAACAGCAACACAGGTACAGAGTTCCTCTTATGGAAATCAACGCACTTTTGTTTTAGAGGCATTAATGTTTAAAAATGAAGCATCACACCATTGAATAAAATGATCTACTACTGGATCATGACTCGGAGTCATCTGCAGATTTAATCATGTGTCTCCCCTCAAAGATGATCCAACAGTCATCAGTATATAAAGGAAACAAGAGATGGACCGAACACAACCCTGAGGAGTACCAGCAGAAGACAACAATTCTCGCCAAAATATGAGGCTGAACACAATTAAAAGCGGACAAAAATCAATAAAAAGCAAACATATATGATTTTTTTTCCACCTTCCAAATGTCTCATATTTAATAAGGTGCAAGTGGCATCTTCCACTCCTCTACCTGACCTATAAGCAAACTGCATAGGATCAAGAGCTGACTGTGTTAAGGCTAAAATCTCCTTTCTAACTCCTTTCTATTTCAAATGATTTCATAACCAGAGAAGTAATGCAACAGGCCTTTAATCATAAAGAGAAAGAGCGTTTCTTTTCTTTTTTTTGCAATTGGCACTACTATAAAATCTTTCCAAAGTCGAGGAACTGTTTAAATGTGCAATGATTTATTAAAAATAAATGAATAATTCCCTGAAAGTTGCTCAATGTGATCAGGGCCTGGACTCTTCCTGACCTTAGCCTGACCAAAACAACTACATACATCAGCTTTACTCATTTAACAGAAGTGTCCAGAGTCAGAGAATTCCCACAATGTAAAAATCAGGGTCGTCTACCCATCACAATTTGGCCCTTGTCAAACTCGCTCAAATCCTTACGCTTGCCCATTTTTCCTGCTTCTAACACACCAACACTGAGAACAAAATGTTCACTTGCTGCCTAATATATCCCACCCACCAACAGGTGCCGTGATGAGGAGATCATCAGTGTTATTCACTTCACCTAAAAAGCCACAAAACGCTGCACAAAACATGGCCTGTTTTTACAGAAGGCATGTGCTGAACTGCAGTATATGTGGTATTTTGGCGGATGCTATGGTTACCATGTTAAAGTTTTGAAAGCGAGCACTGTTTACTGTGAGCTGGACGTGATTAAATCTCTATTAAATTCAGTCATTTTATCAGCAGCATGTGTCTGTGTGTGATAATCTACAGCGAACCAGAGGAACGGCTCCTATCACACACACATTCAGCCTCTGACCTCAGCAAACTTTACAAAGGAACGGAGGAAACTTCATTATCAAGAGCTGCGTGATAAGAGACGACAGATAAACCACGAACGGGATACATGAACGGATCTCAGGTGGAGAAATGTCATTATAAACCTGTGTGTGTGTTGTTGATACACAGATGTAGAAACGGCCAGCAGCATCTGAGATCCGTGAGTAACCCGACACACACTCAGACAGACCGACAATCTGACCACCTACTGCTCGCAGGCTCAAGCGCAAACAGATCTGCACTTCATACACGCCACATTCCTTTCCCATTTCACCACCACTGGGAATTTCATGAAAATCAGATTCCTAAAACTCCTGTATCTGCTCAGAGAAACGCCAGGAATGGCATGTCACACTGTAAGCTATGTGAAGAGCTTTGAGAGAGAGAAACAAGAAGTTAAACACACACACACACACACTCAACACTCAACTCAACAAAATGCAAAAAAATGGCAACAAACCACTGATCTATATAAATGACTGGATTGCTAATGACGTCTTAAAAAGTTAAGCCGCCGCACCGCCATATTAGGCCCTGTCCCAAATGGCACCCTAAAGCCCTGTCCCAAATGGCACCCTAAGGCCCTGTCCCAAATGGCACCCTAAGGCCCTGTCCCAAATGGCACCCTAAGGCCCTGTCCCAAATGGCACCCTAAGGCCCTGTCCCAAATGGCACCCTAAGGCCCTGTCCCAAATGGCACCCAAAAGACCTGTCCCAAATGGCACCCAAAGCCCTGTCCTAAATGGCACCCAAAGCCCTGTCCCAAATGGCACCCAAAGCCCTGTCCCAAATGGCACCCTAAGGCCCTGTCCCAAATGGCACCCTAAGGCCCTGTCCCAAATGGCACCCTAAAGCCCTGTCCCCTAGGCACCCTAAAGCCCTGTCCCAAATGAAACCCTAAAGCCCTGTCCCAAATGGCACCCAAAGCCCTGTCCCAAATGGCACCCAAAGCCCTGTCTCAAATGGCACCCAAAGCCCTGTCCCAAATGGCACCCTAAAGCCCTGTCCCAAATGGCACCCAAAGCCCTGTCCCAAATGGCACCCAAAGCCCTGTCCCAAATGGCACCCTAAGGCCCTGTCCCAAATGGCACCCTAAAGCCCTGTCCCAAATGAAACCCTAAAGCCCTGTCCCAAATGGCACCCAAAGCCCTGTCCCAAATGGCACCCAAAGCCCTGTCTCAAATGGCACCCAAAGCCCTGTCCCAAATGGCACCCTAAAGCCCTGTCCCAAATGGCACCCAAAGCCCTGTCCCAAATGGCACCCAAAGCCCTGTCCCAAATGGCACCCAAAGCCCTGTCCCAAATGGCACCCAAAGCCCTGTCCCAAATGGCACCCTAAAGCCCTGTCCCAAATGGCACCCTAAGGCCCTGTCCCAAATGGCACCCTAAAGCCCTGTCCCAAATGGCACCCTAAGGCCCTGTCCCAAATGGCACCCAAAGCCCTGTCCCAAATGGCACCCAAAGCCCTGTACCAAATGGCACCCTAAAGACCTGTCCCAAATAGCACCCAAAGCCCTGTCCCAAATAGCACCCAAAGCCCTGTCCCAAATGGCACCCAAAGCCCTGTCCCAAATGGCACCCTAAAGCCCTCTCCCAAATGGCACCCAAAGCCCTGTCCCAAATGGCACCCAAAGCCCTGTCCCAAATGGCACCTAAAGCCCTGTTCCAAATGGCACCCTAGAGCCCTGTCCCAAATGGCATCTAAAGCCCTGTCCCAAATGGCACCCTAAAGCCCTGTCCCAAATGACACCCTAAGGCCCTGTCCCAAATGGCACCCAAAGCCCTGTCCCAAATGGCACCCTAGAGCCCTGTCCCAAATGGCATCTAAAGCCCTGTCCCAAATGACACCCTAAGGCCCTGTCCCAAATGGCACCTAAGGCCCTGTCCCAAATGGCACCCTAAAGCCCTGTCCCAAATGGCACCCTAAAGCCCTGTCCCGAATGGCACCCTAAAGCCCTGTCCCAAATGGCGGATAAAGATGAAGATAAATAAAGATTTATGCCTTGTAACCTAATTAATTTGCAACTACATGAAAATATAAAATAAAAGTTCATTCAAAATATTAAAGGGGGGGGGGGGGGGGGTCTAGTTGGATTCTCATGCTAAACATAGCCAAAATTTAACGAGAGGCGACGCGCGACACAACAAATTCCCGACAAACTTCAAGCACTGGCTGGCCGGGAAAAGTCGGGGACTTAGTTACGTTTTATTGCTTTTTTTGGTAATTAATATAAATAAAACAGTATCATTTTGGCGTCCCTATGGATGAGTGTTACCCCTATTCCGCCTATGGCACGGGCCGGCCCTGGTGCACACACACACACACACACACACACACACATCAACCAGAGCGAGAGCAAGAGCGTGTCCATCGACAAGCTTTGTTCGGGTTTCGGGAGCCGTCTGCGGCGCTGTCATTTTGTTTTTAAACCATAAAATCAACAGAAGTGTGTTTCTGGTGTTGAGGGAAAGATCACCTTACTCATCTTCCCAAATAAACCAGAGTTAAGGGAACAGTGGATGCAGTTTGTGTTTCCGGAGTTCTGCAAGTGTGTGTGTTTGTTCCCGGTCATGAGTGAAACTGATCAAATGTGTGTTTTGTTGGCAATCGGCGAGTAAGTGCATATAATGTGAACAACACCAACATATAATGAATCGAGAGTAATCCAGGGATAATGCCATGGTGTGTGTTTGTGTGTGTGTGTGTGTGTGTTCGTGACTCTTTAGCCCCGCCCACTGCACGCCTCCACGGACTCGGCTGTTTTCAGAAAGAGTCGGTACAGTGTATCTGTCCTTTATAAATATGATAAACTAAAGACTCTTGGGAGATATGAAAGATCAACACAACTCTATAGATACTCAAGGTTAACATGAGACTGGCAGAAGCTGTGTGTGTTATGCCCCCTTTCATAAATACACTCTAAAAAATGCTGGGTTAAAAATAACCCAAGATGGGTTGAAAATGGACTAAGCCAGCAATTGGGTTGTTTTAACCCAGCGGTTGGGTTAAATGTTTGCTTAAAACAACCCAATTGCTGGGTTAGCCCACTTTCAACCCAACTTGGGTTATTTTTAACCCAGCATTTTTTTAGAGTGTACCATAATAATATATATCAATAATACTAAAAAAAATGCTAACTGTACTGCAGATTTTAGTTCCAGCCCTCAACAAACACACCCGAACCATATAATCTTCAGGATGATTTGGAGATTATATTCAGGCGTGTTTGATTCTTTATTTTGACATGTTATAGGAATAATGGTTAAAACACAATGGGAGTGTGTGGGACTGATGCAGTGAGCAAACATGTGACACACCTCAGATATTCCTGAGAAAAAACAACAGTTGGGTCAACAAAAATGAGCGTGGAGAGCAGCTCAGATCATATCATGAGAAATGTTTGAGTCTATATCGAGGTCTCTGACTTCTGATTTTGGCATGTTGGTAAATCAGAGCTCAGTTGGAGAAGCTCAGGAGAATCTCCACTGCTGTGCAAGAGAAACAGCTGCAGGAACAGGGTCTAAAGGCTCACTGGTTTAAAGGTCAGTTGTCGTTCAGAGGAAGCAGATAAATGAGTGACACCGACACACTTTCACCTCAAACACCTGATCATGTGATCCACCTGCGCTGATTCATGCCAGTCACAGTGACTCAACAGAAGCATGTTTGATGAATGTGCAGTTCACTTTAACACGGTCACGTAACACACGCTAACATGATCTCAACGCTGGTGTAAAACTCCCCACTACAATGCTAGGCTGTTGAGTTGCTAACTCAATTAAGTAGAGTCCATTATCTGGATAGCTAAACAAATTCCTTACCAATTACATACCAACACTCCGGCATGACCCTAGCAACCCAAAACATCACCCTAGCAACCTCCTAGTAACCCAAGATGGCATAAGAACATCCAAGAAACTTCCTAGAAACACTCTGATTATTATATTATAAGCATAGCTATAAGATCCTTATCAATTCCATGTCAACAACTTGGCAGCCACCGAAAACATGCTAGCAACCTCATAACAACCAAAAGTCCCCTAGCAACCTCCTAGCAACAATCTGGCATCCATTCAGAAGACCCTTGCAACCCAAAACACACTTGCAACTTCCTAGATACACTCTGATAACCACCCAAAAATCCCTAGCAATCCAAAACATCAAAGGAACCTCCTAGCAACACCCTGGCAGTCACTCAAAACACCCTAGCAACCCCCTAGCAATCCAAAACACAATAAGAACCTCCTAGCAACACTGTGGAAATCACACCAAACACCCTAGCAACCCAAACCAGACTAAGAACCTCCTAGCAACATCCTAGAAACACTTTGACAGGGACCTAAAAAACAGTAACCTCTTAGCAACACTCTGGGAGTCATCTAAAACACCCTAGCAACCTCCTAGACACCAAAAATGATTTAGGAGCCTCTTAGCAACACTCCGGCAGTCAACCTCCTAGCAACCCAAAATGTCATAAGATCATCCTAGAAACTTCCTAGAAACACTCTGATTATTATATCATAGGCATAGCTGAAAAAATCCTTATCAATTCCATGTTAACAACTTGGCAGCCACCCAAAACATGCTAGTAACCTCATAACAACCAAAAGTCCCCTAGCAACCTCCTACCAACACTCTGGCAGCCAGCTAAATCACCATAGCAACTTCCTAGCAACACTCTGGCAGCCATTCAGAAGACCCTAGCAACCCAAAACACACTAGGAACCTCCTAGCAACTTCCTAGAAACACTCTGATAGCCACCCAAAACCCCCTAGCAATCAAAAAACATCAAAGGAACCTCCTAGCAACACCCTGGCAGCCACTCAAAACACCATAGCGACCCCCTTGCAATCAAAAAAAAAAGAACCTCCTAGCAACACTGTGGAAATCACCCCAAACACCCTAGCAACCCAAACCAGATTAAGAACCACCTAGCAATATTCTAGAAACACTTTGACAGGCACCCAAAAAACAGTAACCTCTTAGCAACACTCTGGGTGTCATCTAAAACACCCTAGCAACCCAAAACACAATAGAAACCTCCTAGCTACTTTCTAGAAACACTCTGGAATCGACTCAAAACACCCTAGCAACCCCATAGCAATCCAAAACACAATAAGAACCTCCTAGCAACACTGTGGAAATCACACCAAACACCCCAGCAACCCAAACCAGACTAAGAACCTCCTAGCAACATCCTAGAAACACTTTGACAGGCACCTAAAAAACAGTAACCTCTTAGCAACACTCTGGGAGTCATCTAAAACACCATAGCAACCCAATACGTGCTAGGAACCTCCTAGCAACCTCTTAGAAACACTTTGAAAGCCACCCAAAAAATCCAAACATCATATGAATCTTCTAGCACTGTGGCCACAGCCCTGAACACCCTAGCAACCTTCTCGCTACTGAAACCACCCTAACAACCTCCTAGCAACACTCTGACAGACACCCAAAACACCCTAGCAACCCAAACATCATATGAATATTCTAGCTATGTGGCCACAACCCTAAACATCCTAGCAAACTCCTCGCTACTGAAACCACCCTAACAACCTCCTAGCAACACAAACATCATATGAATCTTCTAGCACTGTGGCCACAACCCAAAACACCCTAGCGACCTGTTAGGAACCTCTTAGCAACCTCTTAGCTCTTAGCAACACTCTGGGAGTCATCTAAAACACCATAGCAACCCAAAACACCATAGGAACCTCCTAGCAACCTCCTAGAAACACTTTGACAGTCACCCAAAACACCCTAGCGACCTCTTAGCTACTGAAACCACCCTAACAACCTCCTAGCATTCCAAAACGCTCTAGCAACCAAAAACATGCAAGGAACCTCCTAGCAATCACCTAGAAAAACTTTAGAAACACCCATATGCATCATATGAACCTCCTAGCACTGTGGCCACCACCCTAAACACCCTAGCGACCTCCTAGATACTGAAACCACCCTAACAACCTCCTAGCATCCCAAAACACCCTAACAACCTCATAGCAACACTCTGGCATCCACCCAAAACACCTTAGCAACCCCCTAGCTTTCCAAAACATCATAGGAATCTCCTAGCAGCACTGTGGCCACCACCCTAAACACCCTAGTGACCTTCTAGCCACTGAAGCCACCCTAAGAACCTCCTAGCAACACTTTGGTAGCCACCCAAAACACCCTAGCAACCCCCTAGCAATCCAAAACATCATAGGAACCTCATAGCAACACTCTGGCAACAACCCCAAACATCATAATATCCCTAACAACCTCCTAGCAACCAAAAACATCCTAACAACCTCCTAGCAATGCTCTAGCAGGCACCCCAAAACACCCTAGCGACCTCCTAGCAACCAAAAACACCCTAACAACCTCCTAGCAATGCTCTAGCAGCCACTCCAAAACACCCTAGCAGGGCCTCCAAGCAACACTCTAGAAGCCACCCTAAACACCCTAGCGACCTCTTCACTACTGAAACCACCCAAACAACCTAGCATCCCAAAACACCATAGGAACCTAGCAACTTTCTAGAAAAACATCTGCCAGCGACCCAAAACACCCTAGCAACCCCCTAGCAATTCAAACATCATATGAACCTCCTAGCACTGTGGCCACCACCCTAAAGACCCTAGCAACCCAAAACACACTAGGAACCTCCTAGCAACTTTCTAGAAACACTTTGACTGCCACCCAAACCCCCTAGCAACCCCCTAGCAATCCAAAATATCATCAGAACCTCATAGCAACACAAGCACAAACACCATAACAACCATAGCAACCTCCTAGCAACCAACAACACCATAACAACCTCCTAGCAACCCTCTAGCAGCCACCCCAAAGCACTCTAGCAACCTCCTAGCAACCAACAACACCCTAACAACCTCCTAGCAACACCCTGAACCACTCTATCAACACAGAGAAATGTAAAGACTATGTGTAGAGTGTTTTGGTCTGGCTGTGATCATGTAATCTGCTGTGTCAGCGCTCTCAGTGCTGGCGGCTCCGACCCCCCACACGACTCATGCTGGCTGAGATTAGCGCTAATCCATCCACATAATCTCACTCACGCGCAGGTGTGTGTGTGTGTGTGTGACCCCTGCTCACTTCCCCTGCCCGGTGAGAACCTGAGGGTTGTTTTTGTGTCCGCTGAGTTTCTCTGTACTACAGCCGTCATGTGCACCACCATCATGGTCCTGAGCACCATCGCTCTCCTGCTGCGACAGATGCTCGCCAACCGCGTCAAACCGTGAGTAGCAACCAAAAACACCCTAACAACCTCCTAGCAATGCTCTAGCAGCCACCCCAAAACACCCTAGCGACCTCCTAGCAACCAAAAACACCCTAACAACCTCCTCTAGTCCACTTCATTCTCTGTTAAGATCACAACAAAATATAGCATAGATGGTGTTAACATGAGCTGTTGTGTAAAGGAGCCGTGTCTACTGTGATTGGTGTAGCCTCATATAGTCAGGAAGTTTCAGTTATATGGCAAACTGCATATGCCACGATCTCCACTTCTCAATAGCATCACTTAATGTTGTAAAATAATAGACAAATATGATCCAAATGTTCAAATATTGCAAAATGGCGGCCATAAAAAGAGACAACAACAATGCATTAAGTGGGGGAAGTGTACATTATAAAAATTAAATTATTTAAAAATTAAAAAATAATTCTAAAACATATTAATTATAACATATTTTGTTTAAATTATAATATATTCATAATGTACACACACATACACCGATCAGGCATAACATTATGACCACCTTCCTAATATTGTGTTGGTCCCCCAAAAACAGCCCTGACCCGTTGAGGCATGGCCTCCACTAGACCCCTGAAGGTGTGCTGTGGTATCTGGCACCAAGATGTTAGCAGCAGATATTTTAAGTCCTGTAAGTTGCGAGGCGGGGCCTCCGTGGATCGGACTTGTTTGTTCAGCTCATCCCACAGATGCTCGATTGGATTGAGATCTGGGGAATTTGGAGGCCGAGTCAACGCCTCAAACTCGTGCTCCTCAAACCATTCTTGAAGCATTTGTGCTTTGTGGCGGCGCATTATCTGCTGAAAGAGCCACAGCCACCAGGGAATACCGTTTCCATGAAAGGCTGTACATGGTAGGTGGGACGTGTCAAAGTTTTGATAGAGACTGACCACTGCAGACCGGGAACACCCCACAAGAGCTGCAGTTTTGGAGATGCTCTGCTTGACACAATTTGTCCCTTGTCAAACTCGCTCAAATCCCTAATAAGTGATGGATTTGAAATACACTCACCTAAAGGATTATTAGGAAAACCTGTTCAATTTCTCATTAATGCAATTATCTAATCAACCAATCACATGGCAGTTGCTTCAATGCATTTAGGGGTGTGGTCCTGGTCAAGACAATCTCCTGAACTCCAAACTGAATGTCAGAATGGGAAAGAAAGGTGATTTAAGCAATTTTGAGCGTGGCATGGTTGTTGGTGCCAGACGGGCCGGTCTGAGTATTTCACAATCTGCTCAATTACTGGGATTTTCATGCACAACCATTTCTAGGGTTTACAAAGAATGGTGTGAAAAGGGAAACACATCCAGTATGCGGCAGTCCTGTGGGGGAAAATGCCTTGTGGATGCTAGAGGTCAGAGGAGAATGGGCCGACTGATTCAAGCTGATAGAAGAGCAACTTTGACTGAAATAACCACTCGTTACAACCGAGGTGTGCAGCAAAGCATTTGTGAAGCCACAACACGCACAACCTTGAGGCGGATGGGCTACAACAGCAGAAGACCCCACCGGGTACCACTCATCTCCACTACAAAGAGGAAAAAGAGGCTACAATTTGCACAAGCTCACCAAAATTGGACAGTTGAAGACTGGAAAAATGTTGCCTGGTCTGATGAGTCCGGATTTCTGTTGAGACATTCAGATGGTAGAGTCAGAATTTGGCGTAAACAGAATGAGAACATGGATCCATCATGCCTTGTTACCACTGTGCAGGCTGGTGGTGGTGGTGTAATGGTGTGGGGGATGTTTTCTTGGCACACTTTAGGCCCCTTAGTGCCAATTGGGCATCGTTTAAATGCCACAGCCTACCTGAGCATTGTTTCTGACCATGTCCATCCCTTTATGACCACCATGTCCCCATCCTCTGATGGCTACTTCCAGCAGGATAATGCACCGTCACAAAGCTCCAATCATTTCAAATTGGTTTCTTGAACATGACAATGAGTTCACTGAACTAAAATGGCCCCCACAGTCACCAGATCTCAACCCAATAGAGCATCTTTGGGATGTGGTGGAACGGGAGCTTCGTGCCCTGGATGTGCATCCCACAAATCTCCATCAACTGCAAGATGCTATCCTATCAATATGGGCCAACATTTCTAAAGAATGCTTTCAGCACCTTGTTGAATCAATGCCACGTAGAATTAAGGCAATTGTGAAGGCGAAAGGGGGTCAAACACAGTATTAGTATGTGTTCCTAATAATCCTTTAGGTGAGTGTACATAGGCAGCATGTCAACACAAATCAGGCTCTAAAAAATATTAGATTCCAACAAAGTTGGCACATATGAAGAACGCATGTGATTGTGCTCTTATAAAGCAGCATTATTTTAAGAGCAGATGCCCTTAACGCCCTAGGGAGCTGGAGACAGAGCTCATAACAGGTTTATTGTTTTCTTTCCATATCTCCAGACAGCCGGATGTGAACGGGACGATGGAAAATCCGCATGAGAACGATACGACGGCTTCAAAAAAATAACACAGAGAAATGTGGCTCAACCGTCTGAGACTGCGAGGGAGGAACTCAGTTCAGCCTGCGAGGATCTTCTCAAGCGCATTTTCACAGTAAATGCTCACCCTGAAATATTTAAGAGCGTTGTCAGATTGAATACAAGACGACAGGCATGCAAGCGCGCAGAAAACAGACAGAATTCACAGAGACGGAATGGGTTTTGTGTGAGGATTTCTGAGCTGGACACACAAGAAGAAGAAAAAAACATTTTCAAAAGTGCTTTCAAGAGCTTCAGGACGGGATGCCATGAACTAGCCTGCTCCATTTTAGAGCTGTAAGTGCTGCGAGCGCTCCTGTAAATCATTCATACACAACACGCGTCCATCAGCTGCATGCAGGACTGGACCAGCAGTGACCATCATCATCTTCATCTTCAGGACCTTCCTGATCGCTGTTACTCATGAAGACGAGGAAGAGTTTCTGAAAGAGTTCTTAAAGAAGCTCGTCTGTTGAGCTGGACTCTGGAGTTTAGTGCATGAAACATTGATGCCTTCACATGTGGGCTTTTTCGGTGGACCTCGCTTCAGCGAACACACACACACACACACAGCGGTCAGGTCTTCAGCTCAACACACTGGGGTTTCAATAAATCCCACGGCCAATGCTGAATCTAGAGAGTTTGATGAATGCAAACACATGTATGTTGTCTTTGACTGTACAGCTGAATCAATCATTTCTCAGAGTCCATTTGAACTGTTTCAACAATTAATAACTCAATAGTTGCTCTTAGTAATGACACTAAACTGAGAGTTTTGTCTCCTGAGCCACTCAGTATCTATGGAAGCCGATTTCTGCCACATCAGAAAAAAACCCTGATGATTAGGTTAATCATATTTATGAGATACTTAGCCATAATGATTGAGACAAAAAGGAACAATTATGACATAAAAAGTAAAATATTATGACGAGATATAAAGCAACAATTAAGAGATGTCATAATTACGGAAAAGATCTAAATTATGACACTCAAATGATGTCACAATTTTGAAATACTATATAATTGTAAGACAAAGTCATAATTCTGAGATAAAAAGTAATAATTATGAGGAAAAAATAAATACATTTGTCAAGTATTGCAAAAACAGTCATTGTTAATAAATAAAGTCAAAACAATGACAAAATGAGGAGATAAAAAGACAAAATTACGAGATACGTCATAATTATGGCAAAAAGTCACAATTATAAGATAAAAATGTCATAATTATAAGAAAAAAGTGCAATTTTTATGTACTAAGCTATAAAGAAAGTCATAATTATGAAGAAAAATGAAAAATTAAGACATTCAGCCATAATTATAAGACAGTCATAATTCTAAAAATGTATGAGTCAAAATTATGATCTAAATCATAAATATGGCAAACAAAAGATGTTCAATCATGAACAAAAAAAGTGAAATTTTGAGTTACTAAGCCATAATTATAGTCATGATTATGAGATGTGATGATTATGAAGAAAAATTAAAAATTAAGACATTCAGCCATAATTGAAATAGAAATAGATAAAAAGTCCTAATTATGAGATAAAAATGTGAAATTATGACACTCAAAGTGATGTCATAATTATATGAAAAAGGTAAAATTTTGAGACACTAAGCCATAATTATAAGACAAGTCATGATTCTAAAACAATTATCATAAATATTGCAAACAAAAGACAATCATGAAGGAAAAAAGGGAAATGTATAATTATGAGATAAAATCTCAATTATGACACTCAAAATGAAATAATTATAAGAAAAAAGGTAACATTTTGATATGCTAAGCTAAGACAAAGTCATAATTATGAGATAAAAAGTCAAAATTCTGACAGCCAAAATCATGAGAAGTCATAAAAATGGCAAAAAGAGTCATAATTAATAGATAAAGTCTATCATTATGTCATAATTACGAGGACAATTTTTAAATTTGAGACATTAAGCCATAATTATAAGACAAAGTCAGATAAAACATTGAAATTATGACAGTCAAAATTATGAGAAAAGTCATAATTATGGGGAAAAGAGTCATAATTAATAGATAAAGTCCAAATTATGACAGTCAAAATTATGAGATAAGTCTTAAATATGCCAAAAAGAGTCATAATTAATAGATAAAGTCCAAATTATGACAGTCAAAATTATGACAAAAGGTCATAATTATGAGATAAAATCTAAATTATGAAACTCAAAATGATGTCATAATTATAAGAAAAAAGTAACATTTTGAGACATTAAGCCATAATTATAAGACAGTCGTAATTATGAGATATCAAAATTATGATAGTAAAAAGGAGATGACAAAATGAGTCATAATTATGGAAAAAAATTAGATATCAAGCCATAATTGTAAGACAAAGTCATAGTTAAGAGATAAAACATTGAAATTATGACAGTCATAATTATGAGAAAAGTCATAATTATGGGGAAAAGAGTCATAATTAATAGATAGTCAAAATTATAACAGTCAAAATTATGAGAAAAGTCATAAATATGGGAAAAAGAGTCATAATTAATAGATAAAGTCAAAATTATGACAGTCAAAATTATGGCAAAAGGACATAATTTCACATTTTTATCTCATAATTATGAGTCAAAATTATGAGATGTCATAATTATGAGGAAAATTTTAAAATTTGAGACATCAAGCCATAATTATAAGACAGTCATAATTATGATATATCAAAATTATGATAGTAAAAATGAGATGATAGTCAAAATTAGTTATAATTATTAAATAAAAATTAAATTTTTTGAGAAACTAAGCCATAATTAAAGTCACAATTATATGAGATAAAAAGTCAAAATGATGACAAAATTGAAATGCCATAACTATCCCATAATACAAATACAAAAAATTAGATTAAAAAGTCATAATTACGACAATCATTCAGAAGTTTTGACATAATTGTGACTGTTTATTGTCTTTTTGTATTAATGTAGACATTTAATGTTGTCATTATTATGTTTTATGTCATAATCATGACTTTTGATCTCATAATGCCACAAATGGGCTGAATGTTTCAGAAGAGATCCCCAACTGAGCTCAGGATAGAGTCTGGATCAAGAGTCTCAATATGATCTCCGAGATCTCTCATCATGTGACCCGAGCCGCTCACAGCGCCGGATGTCCACTCACTCATCTGAGACGCTGCTCTACATCTCCACATACTTGCATTGGAGCGGTTGGTCCATTATATCTGCCCTGGACGCTTTAAACCCAGACGAGGAGTTTCCAGATGACCGCAGGACAGGAGGTCCATCTGATGATCCTCCCGCTCCACACATCTGCTCTCCACACGTCCCTCCATTCAGTCCCAGGTGTCTCTCAAGAGCTCAGATTCCCCAGGTTTCATTCTGTGTGTGTGTGTTTATGATCTCAAACACACACAAACATCTCCAGAGCCCATAAACACACAGATCCTGCAGGAGATGAAACCATCAGGACGTCCCGCTACCTTCAGCAATAGAGGCACACAAAACGCCAGCACTATTAGATAGATCTACTGTAAAAACAAACTGCTAAATAAAGGTTTTGAACCAAAATAAATGAGATGAGTTATGATTATGATCTGTTCCATTCGGAACCTTGAACATCTACGGAATCTCTACATTCCACAAACGACTGCTTGGAATTTTAAAACGTTCCTCGCACTGAGAAAAAAGGGTTCTTTTAATGACATCATCTTCTGTGACATCACTGTGAAAGCCCTCGTGCGAGTGTTAAGACGGATGGACGTGCAGAACGGCCCAATAGTGTCTGTTCGTAATGGACTGCAAAACAAAGAGTTGGCTTCCACTAAATGAAACCTTGATCCCAGATCATAACATGAAACACATGCATAATTCATGAGCGGAAGCCTCAGGTGTTCTGTGATTGGCAGGACGTGATTAATGCACAGTTTGACACACACCTCACATCCTCACAGACGCTAGGCTTCACCGCACAGATCATTGTGTTCCTCACATCTGTAGGGTTTGGAATGCTCTCGAAATAACACTACTGAATCTGAACTACTGTGTGTGTGTGTGTGTGTGTGTGTGTGTGTGTGTGTGTGTCTGTGTGCATGTGTGTGAGAGAGAGAGAGCTTATGTGTGTGTGTGTGTGTGTGTGTGTGTGTGTGTGTGTGTGTGTGTGTGTGTGTGTGTGTGTGTGTGTGTGTGTGTGTGTGTGTGTGTGTGAGAGAGAGAGACCTTGTGTGTGTGTGTGTGTGTGTGTGAGAGAGAGAGAGCTTGTGTGTGTGTGAGAGAGAGCTTGTGTGTGTGTGTGTGTGTGTGTGTGTGTGTGTGTGTGTGTGTGTGTGTGTGTGTGTGTGTGTGTGTGTGTGTGTGTGTGTGTGTGTGTGTGTGTGTGTGTGTGTGTGTGTGTGTGTGTGTGTGTGTGAGAGAGAGAGAGAGAGAGAGAGAGCGCATGTGTTTGTGTGTGTGTGTGTGTGTGTGTGTGTGTGAGAGAGAGAGAGAGCTTGTGTGTGTGTGTGAGAGAGAGCTTGTGTGTGTGTGTGTGTGTGTGTGTGTGTGTGTGTGTGTGTGTGTGTGTGTGTGTGTGTGTGTGTGTGTGTGTGTGTGTGTGTGTGTGTGTGTGTGTGTGTGTGTGTGTGTGTGTGTGTGTGTGTGTATGTGTGTGACTTAACTCTATTGAAGCAAACAGTGAAATGTGACACTGGGTCTGGAGTCAGAAATGTCTGTACATGTCACACTAAACTCAACCAAACACAGCAAAATCTCTCAAGCATCCTCTCGTCTCTTCTTCTCTTCTCTTCTCTCCTCTTCTCTCGTCTCCTCTTCTCTTCTCTTCTCTTCTCTATGATCAATAACATCTGAATCTGAATCAAGAGCCGCTTTACTGTCTGTAATACAGGCTTGCCATATAATGTCATGCAATAAAGTGCTTTTGCATACGATAAAAGAGATATATAAGAAGGCATTGCACATTTTGTTAATAAAAATGTCATTTTTATGTCTCTTTATCTTCTCACAAACGCATATTATTGCTATAACATACAATAAATGTCTAAAAAGAGTTAATTGAAGAGTGTACACAATAATAAAATGGTCAGAATATCGATTAAATGTATCTTTAAGTGGCTTTTGTAACAAAATATTCTGTAAAACACAAAGAGAGCTGCAGTCTCCATCTGCTGGAAGACAATCAGAGCACAAGAAACGAAGCTATTTTAAAAAGCAATCCGTATAATTACAATCATTTTAAACATCTATAAATGGACCTTATTAAATGTAATCAATGGCTGAAACAAACCTTACCTGTCCTGAAATTGAATAAGTCGCGTCAGACGCAGAGTGATGATGTAAACTACATTTCCCACAATGCTCTAGCACTGCCGCGCGCCACATCCTGGAAATGATACAAAGTTCAAAAGTGTTTCGTTTCAGAGAAACGTTACATTTATTAGAATAAATATATAAACAATGGCGAACAATATCAGTGTTTCGTCTCCTCAGCTCGTCTGGAGAGTTTGTAATTTATTCATGTCACTGTTTTTCTCCATGGCAACTTACGTGCAGGTAAACAATAACGGGTTTTAACTTTACATATGAATCTCTTTTAATAATATAACAGCTACGGTCGTTTAATGAACGGATTAACTTCTTGTTTGTGTCAGATAAATGATCCAGACGCCGTTTTGTGGATGGTAAGAGTTTCACTTCAACCGAGAAACATGTTATACTTCTATAAAACAATCACGTGATTTAATGCGTTTTGTATATGATAATGTTGCAGGTTGGTTATGCTGTTCCAGCTGGATTATGCTTTTCTATTTGCTGTCATCAACAAATAACAGGTAAACGGTGTTTCATTGATCAATAAGACGCGATGCTGCCCTCTAGTGCAGGGAAGCACATTTCACTGGTCCAAATATGAAAAATGAGGAAAACATGTTTTAAACTCACCCTCAAGTCTCTTCTTGTGACTATAACTGTGTGAATGTGAGACTTTCCCTTGTCCAAAAAATCCTAAAGAAACCTGTGCAGGATTTCATTTAGAATTTCTATCATATTTTGGAATCGTTCCTAAAGGATTCCCTTAGGAATTGTCTTATAGGATATTTATGTCTTGTCCTATAAGATTCCTATCTGATTCCTATTGGATTCTGTGGGTCTTATAAGACAATACATAAATATCCCGTAAGATAATTTCTACAGGATTTTAATGGGATTCAATTGGGTCTCTATTCAGCTCTATATGGGATTTTTTTCATTTTAAATCTTAACGAATCAAGCTTTTTTAAGAATCTTTTATTACAAAAAATATCACAGGACAAAGAGAAATTCCATTCAAATAAATCACAATGTCCAATAGGATTCTAAGAATCTAATAAGATCCCACAGGACAAAGTGAAATTCCATTCAAATAAAACACAATGTCCAATAGGATTCTAAGAATCTAATAAGATCCCACAGGACAAAGTGAAATTCCATTCAAATAAAACACAATGTCCAATAGGATTCTAAGAGTCCAATAAGATCCTACAGGACAAAGTGAAATTCCATTCAAATAAAACACAATGTCCAATAGGATTCTAAGAATCTAATAAGATCCCATAGGACAAAGTGAAATTCCATTCAAATAAAACACAATGTCCAATAGGATTCTAAGAATCCAATAAGATCCCATAGGACAAAGTGAAATTCCAGTAGGATTTTTTGACATGGGTTGAAAACATCAAATGTGCATTATTTGTGTGATTATGTCCTTTTTTTCCAGAGTCATTATTATGGAGGAGAGTCGCTGATCTGCATGTGCTCATAGGCTCAGCGTTTGGAGTCATTCTGGGATGGAAACTTTGTAAGGAGGGAATCACAGACATTTTCCAGCAAGAGGAAGGAAGGTAACAACAGAATAGGATAATAATTACTCGAGCTTCATTTTTGTTGCTCTTAAATTAAAAATGTTCATCATTTGCGCACCCTCGTGTCGTTCCAAACTTGTGCTTTCTTTCTTCTTCGAAACATAAAAGTATCAATGAACTTTATGGTGTTATCTTTGAACGCGATCGATCATCTCTTCATAAAGAATAAACATGAATGAACATCTGAAGGTATGTTGAGGATACATTACAACTTACTGTCACGTATCAAATGTGGCGTAATCGCTCCGTGTTCAACGGTGGAAAGACTTCAATATAACTGCTGTAAACAATGTCCTGTAGCATCACATTTACCTCAGGCAGTCATTCAGTGTCCACAGCTGTTAGTTCACTAGAGAGATTAACTCTTTCACTAAATATATGACCTATATTAGCCTCATTATATTCTACTGAACCTGTTAATGATGTACGTCTTGATTATTTAATGTATGTTTAAATAAACCTGTCATGAAAATGACACACTGTGTATAAATTATTATATTTCAACAACAAATTGAAGAAAAAAAATTTTTATAATTAGATTTAGAAGTTAATGCAAAAACTGCCGTATGTGAAGTTTACATGTTTGCGTACTGTTATTTTGAGTGTTGATTATTATACCTAAACACGAATAGCAGCTGAATTTAGGCTAATAGTTTGGGCTTTGTTGTTAAGCTTTAATATTAATGTGTAAGTAAGGTCTCCCTATATAGTTTACAGCAATATAAACTTTTAATTATAATTTAATTAATTTAAGGACAGACACTTTTTTTTCAGTAAACCACTGTTTAATAAAAATAAAGATTTTTTTTTTATGTAAAACTGCTGTACCAAACCGTGACTTCAAAACTGAGGTACGTACCCAACCATCAATTTTTTGTACCGTTACACCCCTAATCAGAGGTGGACAGTAAGTACATTTACTTTTTTGAGTATCTGTACTTTCCTTGAGTAGTATTTTTTCTGGGAACTTAGGACTTTTACTTCACTACATTTGAAAGACAAATATCGTACTTTTTACTCCACTACATTTCTATCAAGGCCCTCAAAGTAGAAAGTCGTAGCCACTTTGAAAGTCAGTGGATGATTCGTTTTTTTTTTTTTTTTGCAGACAGCCTATCAGTAATCACTCTTGTAGGATCACATGAAGTTCAATGATTTCCAAGTATTTTTTGAACACCAATCAATTGATGGCAAAATAGAAGGCGTCAGTTCCCAGACACAGTGCGCGCAACCATAGTCATACTTAAAAGTTAAAATTCAGAAGAGCAGACGTGGATAAGTCTGAAAAAGTGCGACGACACGAAAGTGCACACAGAAAGCTGCCTCTCAGATGCCAGACCACAAGTACTGAAGTTTAGTCTATTGAAAACTAAAATCTTATTATAGTCAATTAAAACTAAACTAAAACAATTCAGATGCCTAAAATGTTATAGTCAAAAGACTGACTAAAACTAAATCAAAATTTGCTGTCAAAATTAACACTGGTATGAAGTATGACTGGTATGAAAAATGATTTTTATAGATTTACCCGCCAATTTGCCATAGCCTTGTGGATACAGCGCTAACGCATAGGTAACGTTCGACAATGACATTAGTTAGCATGCAAAAACGTAGTTGGGCTAATAATGTTAACTGAAGTCCTTTCAGAAATATGTTTTTACATAATCCTGTCAAATAAACACAATGTAGAAACCTTTCTTTTCTAGTATGATTTTGACTTTGATAAGAGCTTTGTAACTTTTAAGCAAATATTTAAATGAGTTCAAGTTATGCTAGCATGTCAGATGGAGCATGAACCACCATGATGGAACAGCGTGCATTCATACAACAATTCAACAATAATAAAATAATGCGTTTACTTTTGATACTTAAGTACTTTTAAAAGCAAGTACTTCTGTACTTTTACTTAAGTGAAAATCTATCTTTACAACTTTTACTTGTAATGGAGTAATATTTAACCAATAGTATTTTTACTTTTACTCAAGTAATGGAGTTGTGCACTTTGTCCACCTCTGCCCCTAATACATACTGTATCTATGTATGAATGTATATCTGTCTATCTATCGAGCTCGACAGTCATGCAGCTTCTTAAGTTGTACAGGTTTGGAACGACGTGATGGCGTTTAAATAACAATAATAAAGGAATAATTCACCCCAAAATAACACTTCACTGGTGTAATCTCGTCTCTTAGGGAATGTTGTGGACTCCTGCTGGTGGTTTTCTGGCTGCTGCTGTGCAGACATTCAGGAAGGTGCTGTAAACCATCGAAAATGTTTCATATTTAATGTCCAAAGATGGTGTTTAACACAGTTCTCTACCTTTATAAGACTGATTTCTGTAGTGACTCTTGTCATGTCCTGTTGTGGTGCTGTTTCTCAGCTGTATTATATTATTATTATTATGAACATTAACGTCTCTTTCCTGTCCTGCAGAGGTGCTGTGGGCTCGGTGAGGATCTGCACTGCTGTGGGAATCACTGTGTTTCCCTTCATCACATGGCTCTATTACTACATGAACACTGAGCTGAGGAAACACTGGCCTGAACACTGCACAACTGCTCTCTGATCAGCCAGCACACAACATGAGCCACAACACAAACCTGTGGAGATCCTCCGTTATCCAGCGTCCCAGACGTGTGATGTTCTTCTATTCCTCTGTTATCTTGTGGATTATATATCTATATTATTATACGGCATCATGACTTTGCTAAATGACTCGATGGCTTTATTTCTCTGTGGAACACAAAAGAAGATGTTTAGCACGATATTAAAGGTGGATGTGCCACACATTACAATTCAAACCGTATGTTCAGATTTATTGAGTTTTCAGGAACAGCGATTAAATTAACTGAACATTAATATCTTTTATTTCAGCTAGTTGCCAAGCCAACATTTCTCATTTACGAGAAACCCAATGTTGAAGTACTAAAATAACTCTAACTTAAAAACTATACAGACATTACAAAATAATAAAAATGACAAACACAGATAAATTTCTAAAGATTTAACTAAAATTAAAATTACACAGAAAATCAAAACAAATCTAACTCAACATAATAACAAAAACTATAATATAGTATCTCAGTGACAACACTCACTGTACTAAAAACAACAGTTTTTATGCTCACTAGATGCACATCAGACATCAGTGCAGAGGTACACTCGCCATTCACTGTAGAATTAAAATAAAAATGTATTATGAATCATTATGACTTTCATAGTATGTTATCCAAATTCATATGCAAACAGGCTCTCTGTATAACACAAATAGTGTTATCAGTGTAAATGTGCAAACGCACCAACATATCCAAACACACAATGATACTGTGAACGAGGACCAACTAACGCAAGTTAACACAATTAAACTTGATGCAATTTATTTGCGGGACAAAATGCAAAGTTTTGCACCATTAACATTTGCAACAAACTTAACCCTTCATCGCTCCTCAAGTAGGGTTTAAGTTTATGGTCCTTGCAGAGCGATTGCATAAGTAAATATACATTTATTACATGGCAAACTATATATAATTTTTATTTAATTTTTTTATTTACTTCTCAACTATACATTTATGCTGTGTTTTTGTGGATATTTGGTAGTTTTTCTACCTATTTACTGCATAATTACTCAACTATGCTATAAATTGGCTCATGAAAAATGAAAAAAAAAATTCACTTAAATGATGATCTTAATTCAATCTTAAATTGTTTTTGGACATTGCTCTATGTGTTAGGGATTAAATACTGCCATCGGCAGGTTTGTGGAAAAACTTTCATTAACTTTCAACTTTAATTAGAAACTTTAGAAAGAAAGTGCAATGACCACATATATCCACTAGAGGTCCATAAAGGGACTCATTTAATTTTCACTTCATTTTTCTCCTCACAACATATATATATATATATATATATATATATATATATATATATATATATATATATATATATATATATATGTTGGGGTGTGGTCCTGGTCAAGACAATCTCCTGAACTCCAAACTGAATGTCAGAATGGGAAAGAAAGGGGATTTAAGCAATTTTGAGCGTGGCATGGTTGTTGGTGCCAGACGGGCCGGTCTGAGTATTTCACAATCTGCTCAGTTACTGGGATTTTCACGCACAACCATTTCTAGGGTTTACAAAGAATGGTGTGAAAAGGGAAAAACATCCAGTATGCGGCAGTCCTGTGGGCGAAAATGCCTTGTTGATGCTAGAGGTCAGAGGAGAATGGGCCGACTGATTCAAGCTGATAGAAGAGCAACTTTGACTGAAATAACCACTCGTTACAACCGAGGTATGCAGCAAAGCATTTGTGAAGCCACAACACGCACAACCTTGAGGCGGATGGGCTACAACAGCAGAAGACCCCACCGGGTACCACTCATCTCCACTACAAATAGGAAAAAGAGGCGACAATTTGCACAAGCTCACCAAAATTGGACAGTTGAAGACTGGAAAAATGTTGCCTTGTCTGATGAGTCTCGATTTCTGTTGAGACATTCAGATGGTAGAGTCAGAATTTGGCGTAAACAGAATGAGAACATGGATCCATCATGCCTTGTTACCACTGTGCAGGCTGGTGGTGGTGGTGTAATGGTGTGGGGGATGTTTTCTTGGCACACTTTAGGCCCCTTAGTGCCAATTGGGTATCGTTTAAATGCCACGGCCTACCTGAGCATTGTTTCTGACCATGTCCATCCCTTTATGACCACCATGTACCCATCCTCTGATGGCTACTTCCATCAGGATAATGCTCCATGTCACAAAGCTTGAATCATTTCGAATTGGTTTCTTGAACATGACAATGAGTTCACTGGACTAAAATGGCCCCCACAGTCACCAGATCTCAACCCAATAGAGCATCTTTGGGATGTGGTGGAACGGGAGCTTCGTGCCCTGGATATGCATCCCACAAATCTCCATCAACTGCAAGATGCGATCCTATCAATATGGGCCAACATTTCTAAAGAATGCTTTCACCACCTTGTTGAATCAATGCCATGTAGAATTAAGGCAGTTCTGAAGGCGAAAGGGGGTCAAACACAGTATTAGTATGGTCTTCCTAATAATTCTTTAGGTGAGTGTATATATATATACACTCACCTAAAAAGATATATATATACATACATTATTATATATGTATATATAATAATACAAACAGTAAAGTTTCTCAGAGTGCAAAAGGTTAGCTGCCTTTCATCTTTCTTTTATCTGCCCTTTTCCCTCTCTTTCTCTTTCTCTCTTTCTCTGTGTGTGTGTGTGTGTGTGTATGTTTGTGGTGTTGTGTCTAATGTCTACCCCTGCCACTGTTGTGCATTTATGTCTGATTTTATTTGCCCAAATCAAAAAAATGACCCAGACACGTGTGTGTGTGTGAGTGAACATGCTTGTTCCATGTTGCATTTCTGCTCTAGTGTTAGTCTTTCATTATGTATGAACATTTTTCAGATTTATTGCAGTTTTGTTTATTTTATTTGCCAATTTCTATAAAAATGATCTCTGTTGCAGTGACACGTGTGTTTGTGTGTGTGCATGTGTGATTATGTGATTGAGCTGTCTGTGTGATGTGATGGAGTGACAGATGTGTCTGGAGAAGTTGAGGACTGTTGATGATGGTCACGTCTCTGTCCTTCAATCTTCCCTCGACTCTCTCACTGTGCGGCTGGAGCTTCTCAGCTGAACGAGCTTCATTCTTAACCACATCTTCTCCTGAGATTAATTTTTCCACTTGACTGTTTTCTGACACGCTCTTCCCCAGAAGAACTATCCTCAGATCACTCACTGAAACACACACAAACACACACACACACACACACACACACACACACACACACACACACACACACACACACACACACACACAGTATTGTCATTTGAACATGTATTTGTATGATGTAAAGGCACTTATGTGAACTGTCCCCCAAAGAATGTCTGATTAGAACAAATAATTGATGTCCGATTGATGATGAGATATATTAGCACACACAACTCTTTATACAAAAGGCAATAGTGATTATTCTTCATAAATTTGATAAACCCTATGTGGCGGAGGGGGCATGGTTTTGCGAAGTCTGTAGCGGGAGAGAGAGAGCGCGGAGTCAAGCGGTGAGTAAGTAGGTCAAGTGCAGATGAATAACACCTGTGTCTCATTGCAGTAATTGGTGTGGAGAGACCGCATTTAAGCCGCTGCCGGGAGAGAGGAGAGAGAGAGAGACCGGGACTGGGACTGCATGACGTTGCTGGCTGTAAAAGAGAAAGAGACTGAGTCTCAGTGAGAAGTTGCCAATTGATCTGAATGTTCTGAGTTTAAACGCCCTTGTGCGTGTTATATGTGTGATATGATTGTAAACAATAAAGAGCGCAGTCCCAGTCACGCCGACCCCGTCTACTTCCTTCCCACACCCATACGAACCTACACTACACTGGTGCCAATACCCGGGAAGGGAGATGTTTGCCGCCGCTATGGAGATCCCGCCAAAGACGCCGCTTGTGGACCTCGTCCAATCCCTTGCCGGTCTTCACCAAGAGCACCACCAAGACCTGCTGGCCATGAGGGAGGAGCAACAAAAGCGTTTTGAAGCCCTCCTTCAGGTCCAGCATGAAGACCGGGAGCTGTTCCGAAGCTGGATGGACCGGGAGATTCGGGCCGTCCCCCACACCACCACAGACTCGGCCGCCGCCCTGCACCTCTCGAAGATGGGCCCGGAGGATGATCTGGAGGCATTCATCGACCTCTTCAAGAGGTCCGCCGAGTCCCGGGTATGGCCCCAGTCGGACTTGCCAATGCGGCTGCCAGTCCAGAATCTCCTGGTTTACGACGACCTGAAGCGTGCCATCCTTCAGCGGGTCGGCCGGAGCCCAGAACAACAGCGTCAGCGGTTTTGGACCCTGATCCTCGACGAGTCCGGCCGACCCTTCACCTTCGCGCACCAGCTCCGGGACTCCTGCCGCAAGTGGCTGATGGCTGACGGAGGCGACGTCGAGGATGTCATCGATCGTGTGGTGCTGGAGCAGTTCATCGCACGACTTCCCCAGAAGACCGTGCAGTGGGTCCAGTGCCACCGCCCGACGTCGGTGAACCAGGCCATCCAGTTGGCGGAGGATCACATGGTGGTGTGCCACGGGGTCGGCGAACCTCTACCATCTGCTTCTCTCTCTCTCTCTCTCTCTCTCTCTCTCTCTCCCTTCCTCTTCTCCTTCCCCCCCTCTCCCCAATCCTGTGCCCTTTCCCAGGTTGCGTGGAGGAGTGCTGCTCAAACCGGCCCCGAGGTGGAGGACGGGCGGACACAGTGACCCATTGGCTCCTCCCCGTCCGGCGCCGAGGGGAGGGGCGACCGCTCCGGATCCCTACCCCTCATCCTCCGTCCCAGCGCTCTCTCCGTGCCAACCTGCCGATCTACTTCCGGCCACTAGGGCAACGGGGAGGTCTGGGCCGGCTTGCTGACGCTGCGGGGATCCGGGACACTTCATTGACCGCTGTCCCGTGATGGAGGTCGGGACGCTGGTCCGGGTCCCCGACGCGCCACAAGCCGCCCCTGTTCAAGCTGGATTGTACCTAATTCCCGTGAGTATCAAGGGGGGTACTTATCAGGCCTTGGATTCTGGTTGTAACCAGACCTCCATCCACCAAAGCCTGATTCACCCTAGGGCATTGGGTAACAGCCGCACAGTTACGGTGAGGTGTGTGCACGGGGAAGAGGTGAACTATCCGTTGTTGCCCGTGGATATTCAATTTCGGGGACAAACGCATAGTGTTGAGGTTGCAGTTAATCGGCACCTCCGGCATCCGCTAATTTTGGGTACCAATTGGCCGGCGTTTAAAATTACTGGCGCATTTGTGTGCAGATGCTTCTTGGGGGAAACATGGAAAGAGGAAAGAAACGGTTGCTCATGTGGGAGTCGCTTAAAAACGCGTTTAGTCAGGTCCGTTCCATCGACGGCCACCTCCTCCATCCTGACCAGCTGCTCTCTTATCCCTATTTTTCTATTATAAAAGACAGGTTGTATCGGGAGACCCAAGACGCCCAGACAAAACAGGATTCAACCCAGTTGTTGGTACGTAAAAGCCGCCGGGAAATGCTTTTCCAGGCGGCTCATTCTAATCCAATGGCCAGGCATTTAGGACAAACGGCTACACTTAACCGTCTCATGGCCCGGTTCTTCTGGCCGGGCATTCACGAGAATGTGCGCAGGTGGTGTGCGTCTTGTCGTGAATGTCAGTTGGTGAATCCACCGGCCTCCCCAAAAGCACCATTGTGCCCACTCCCTTTGATGCAGGTCCCCTTCGAACTAATTGGTATGGACCTCATCAGGCCATTAGAACGGTCAGCACGTGGGCATCGCTTTGCATTGGTTCTGGTGGACTATCCAACACGATACCCGGAAGCAGTTCCCCTCCGCACTATTTCGGCAAAAAGTGTTGGGAGCGCACTGTTTTCATTAATCTCCCGGGTGGGAATCCTGAAAGAGATTCTCACCAATCAGGGCACGGCGTTCATGTCACGAACGATTCGCGAACTTTACGAGTTATTGGGCATTAAATCGATTCGCACCAGCGTCTATCACCCACAAACAGATGGTCTGGTGGAACGATTTTATCGCACGTTGAAAAACATGATTCGTAAATTCGTTTACGAGGACGCCAAAAATTGGGATAAGTGGCTAGAACCTCTGTTGTTTGCTGGACGCGAGGTCCCACAAGCCTCTACTGGGTTTTCCCCCTTCGAGCTTCTCTTCGGTCGCCAGCCTCGGGGGGTGCTGGATGTCCTTAGAGAGGCTTGGGAGGACGGACCTTCCGCGAGTAAAAACGAAATTCAGTATGTCCTGGACCTGAGAACAAAACTCCACACTTTGGGGCGGCTATCAATGGAGAATTTGTTACAGGCTCAGGACAGACAGAGACAGCTGTACAACAGAGGGGCTAGACTTCGTCAATTTGCACCAGGAGATAAGGTCCTTGTATTACTCCCCACTTCCAGCTCTAAGTTGCTCGCAAAGTAGCAAGGGCCCTTTGAGGTCACACGGCGAGTTGGGGACCTCAACTATGAGGTGGTAAGCTCAGATAGGGAGGGAGCACGTCAAATATACCACCTCAACCTCTTAAAAAAATGGTCACTGCTCACTGACGTGAAAAAGTTACAGGCAGAGTTTGCTGACGTGTTCTCGCCACTACCTGGTCGCACAGACCTCATTCAACACCATGTTGAGACTGAGCCGGGTGTGGTTGTTCGCAGCCGGCCGTACCGTTTACCTGAACAGAAGAAAAAGGTAGTTCAGGCTGAATTAGAGGCTATGCTGGAGTGTTAGAAGAGTCCAGCAGTGATTGGGCGAGCCCGATAGTTTTGGTCCCAAAACCTGATGGCTCGGTCCGATTCTGCATGGACTATAGAAAGGTGAACGCGGTGTCAAAATTTGATGCGTACCCAATGCCAAGGGTTGACGAACTGCTTGATCGGCTAGGGACCACTCGCTTTTACTCGACACTGGACTTAACAAAGGGATATTGGCAGATCCCCTTGTCACCAATGTTCAAGGAGAAAATCGCTTTCACCACGCCGTTGGATTACACCAATTTGTCACCCTTCCTTTCGGCTTGTTCGGGGCTCCCGCAACCTTCCAGCGTCCAGCGTGGACAGAATTCTCCGGACGCATGCTGCGTATGCCGCAGCGTACTTGGATGACATCATCATCTACAGTGTGGACTGGTAGCGGCATATGCAGCACTTGCGCACTGTCCTGAAGTCTATGCAAAGGGCGGGGCTCATGGCCAACCCAAAGAAGTATGCAATTGGGCGGGTGGAAGTAAGATATCTGGGCTTCCACTTGGGTCATGGACAGGTGCGTCCCCAAATTGACAAGACTGCAGCTGTTGCGACCTGTCCAAGGCCCAAGACCAAAAAGGAGGTTAGACAGTTCCTGGGGCTAGCGGGATATTATAGAAGGTTTGTGCCTAATTATTCAGACCTCGCTAGCCCACTGACTGATCTAACTAAAAAGGACGCACCAGATACAGTTCAGTGGACGGAGCGTTGCCAGCAGGCCTTCACCCAGATAAAAGCTGCTCTGTGTGGTGGGCCGCTCCTACAGGCTCCTAATTTCTCTCTCCCCTTTTCTCTGCAGACTGACACTTCGGACAGGGGGCTGGGCACGGTCCTGTCCCAGGACGTGGAGAGTGAAGAGCGGCCGGTGCTGTACATCAGTCATAAGCTCTCTAAGAGAGAGACGATGTACAGCACCATCACAAAGGAATGCTTAGCCATCAGGTGGGCCGTTCTCACCCTTCCCTACTACCTCCTGGGGCGGGAGTTCACCCTCTGTTCGGACCACGGCCCTTTGCAGTGGCTCCACCGCCCTGATCACCCGTTGATATCTAGCTTTACAGCCTTTTAAGTTCAAGGTGGTCCACAGGCCGGGTGCTCAGATGGCTGTGACTGACTTCCTCTCCAGGAAGGGGGGGGGGGGGGGGGGGGGCTGCAGGCCAGATGGCTCCCCGGCCTGGTACGGGCGGTGGGGGTACGTGGCGGAGGGGGCATGGTTTTGCGAAGTCTGTAGCGGGAGAGAGAGAGCGCAGAGTCAAGCGGTGAGTAAGTAGGTCGAGTGCAGATGAATAACACCTGTGTCTCATTGCAGTAATTGCCATGGAGAGACCGCATTTAAGCCGCTGCCGGGAGAGAGGAGAGAGAGAGAGACCGGGACTGGGACTGCATGACACTGCTGGCTGTAAAAGAGAAAGAGACTGAGTCTGAGTGAGAAGTTGCCAATTTATCTGAATATTCTGAGTTTAAACGCCCTTGTGCGTGTTACATGTGTGATACGATTGTAAACAATAAAGAGCGCAGTCCCAGTCACGCCGACTCCGTCTTTTTCCTTCCCACACCCATACGAACCTACACTACACCCTAATATTAATAAACAGTAGTTGTAAATAACATCTGGGATGAATCAAGATTATCAACAACATCGGGCTCAATTTAACACAACATGGTAAACAAACACACATACACACACACACTATATTGCCAAAAGTATTGGGACGCCCCTCCAAATCCCTGAGTTCAGGTGTTCAATCTCTTCATGGCCACAGGTGTATAAATCAAGCACTAGGCCTGCAGACGCTTCTACACACATTAGTGAGAGAATGGGCCACTCTCAGGGGCTCAGTGAACTCAAGCGTGGGGCCGTGTTCGGTGGACACCTGTGCAATAAGTCCATTTGGGACATTTCCTCACTACCAAATATTCCACGCTCAATTGTTAGTGGTGTTATAACAAAGTGGAAGCGATTGGGAACAACAGCAACTCAGCCACAAAGTGATAGGCCACGTCGTAACCATGTCTTGAACATTGGGAAGGACCAATTTTGTTATTTTTATAAAGCACATATTTTTATGTGTTTTTGTCATCCTAACATACAGAGCACTGCGTAATGGAGTGCAGGAGAGCAGAGCAAGAATATAAAATATTGGGGGGGACAATTTGACCATTTCTAATTATTTGGGGGGACCTGTCCCCTTCAATGTCTATGGTGGTTACAGCCCTGGGCCACGTAAAATCACAGAGCGGGGTCAGCGCATGCTGACGGTCACAGTGCGCAGAAAATGCCAACTTTCAGTCAAGAGCTCCAGACCTCCAAACTTCTGTGGCCTTCAGATGAGCTCAAGAACAGTGTGTAGAGCTTCATGGAATGGGTTTCCATGGCCGAGCAGCTCATCCAAGCCCTACATCACCAAGTGCAATGCAAAACGTGGGATGCAGTGGGGAGCGTGGGATACGTAGAGAGTCAAGATGGCGCCGAGGATGGCCGCAACGTCGCAAGCTCTGCTGAAACGTTGTAGTTTTTTTGTAGTTTTTTGTTTGTACTGTTTATAGTTTTTGTGTTTTTTGTCTTGGATGTTGTCTGCCTTACTACGTACGACAGACAGACACTTTTGGACATTGGTTCGGCAATCGCACACCGAAAACCGGACTTTAAATTCTTCAGTGACGAACCACTGTTTACAAACACGGCAGCGGATCCTTATGTCTGGGCAGTCCGACCGCGAAAATGCAGCCGGAGACGGGGAAGCAGAGCCGGCGTACTCATCAGAGTAAGACGCCACGCAAACCGACCCCCGCTTCCCAGTATTTTACTGGCAAATGTTCAGTCTCTGGACAATAAACTCTGCGAGCTGAGAGCGCGGATCTCTTTCCAACGAGAGACGAGAGACTGCTGCATTATCTGCCTCACAGAAACTTTGGATGTCCGCTGAGATTCCAGATTCGGCCATCGAAACCACGGGGTTCTCCGTGCATCGAATGGACAGAGAAAAAGATCTCTCCGGGAAAAGCAAAGGCGGGGGTGTGTGTTTTATGATCAACAGATCCTGGTGTGATCAGAGGAACGTACATTCTATCAAGTCTTTCTGTTCTCCTGATCTGGAACTTCTCATGGTTCTGTGCCGACCATTCTGGCTACCGAGGGAATTCACAGCGGTCATCATCACAGCTGTGTATATTCCCCCACAAGCCGACACAGACCGGGCACTAAAGGAACTGTATAGGACAGTGAGTGAGCAGGAAACCGCGCATCCTGAGGCTGCGTTTATTGTGACCGGGGACTTTAACAAAGCCAACTTCAAGCGCATCGCACCCAAATACCACCAACATGTTAGCTTCAACACACGAGGGAAGCGTTCTGGATCATTGTTACTCTCCCTTCAAGGATGGTTACAAATCACTCCCGCGCCCACCATTTGGCAAATCAGATCACGCTTCCATCCTACTTTTGCCCGCTTACAGGCAGAGGTTGAAACAGGAAGCACCCGCCCTCAGAACCATCCAGTGCTGGTCGGACCAATCGGACTCTATGCTACAGGACTGTTTTGATCACGCGGACTGGGAGATGTTCCGGTCGGCCTCTGATGATGACATCGAGGTCTACGCTGATAGTGTAACGTGTTTCATCAGGAAGTGCGTAGAAGACGTTGTTCCGACCAAAACAATACGGCTGTACCCAAATCAGAAGCCGTGGCTAAATGGGGATTTTCGCGCGGCACTCAATGCGCGGACCTTCACCTTTAACTCCGGTAATGCGGAGGAGCATAAACAAGCAAGTTATGCCCTCCGGAAAACCATCAGAGCAGCAAAACGGCAGTACAGGGACAAGATTGAAGGACAGTTCAACACCACCGACTCTAGAAGCATGTGGAGGGGAATTAACACCATCACGGACTATAAAGGGAACACAAACTCCACCGTGAACACCGCTGCCTCTCTCCCGGACGAGCTCAACACCTTTTATGCTCGCTTTGAGGGAACTAACACCGCCCTCGCGGAGAGAGAGCTCGCGGCTGAAGATGCAGAGGTTAGTGCACTCTCCGTATCTTTAGCGGATGTAACCCGATCCTTCCAGCGGGTGAACGTCCGTAAAGCAGCGGGTCCAGACGGCATTCCGGGCCGCGTGATCAGAGCGTGCGCGCACCAACTGGCTGGAGTTTTTACGGACATCTTTAACCTGTCCCTCTCCCTGTCTGTGGTCCCCACATGCTTCAAAACGTCCACCATTGTTCCTGTACCTAAGCAATCAAAAACACTCTGCTTAAACGACTGGCGTCCTGTTGCTCTGACCCCCATCATCAGCAAATGCTTTGAAAGACTAGTCAGAAACCATATCTGCCCTGTTCTCCCCCCCTCACTGGACCCACTGCAGTTTGCATACCGCACAAACCGCTCCACTGATGATGCCATTTCATCAACAATTCACACTGCTCTCTCCCACCTGGAAAAGAGGAACACATATGTGAGAATGCTGTTTGTAGACTACAGCTCAGCATTCAACACCATTGTGCCCTCCATACTTGACATTAAACTCCGGGCTCTAGGCTTAAACAGCTTGTTATGCAGCTGGATCCTGGACTTCCTGTCAAACAGACGCCAGGTGGTCAGAATGGGCAGTAACATCTCCTCATCACTGACTCTCAACACTGGAGCCCCTCAGGGTTGTGTTCTCAGCCCACTCCTGTACTCCCTGTACACACATGACTGTGTGGCAACCCACAGCTCCAACACCATCATCAAGTTTGCTGACGATACGACGGTGGTAGGTCTCATCACTGACAATGATGAAACTGCCTACAGAGAGGAGGTGCACACTCTGACACGGTGGTGTCAGGAGCACAACCTCTCCCTCAACGTCAGCAAGACCAAGGAGCTGGTGGTCGACTTCAGGAGGAATGAGAGAGAACACCACCCCATCACCATCGATGGAGCACCGGTGGAGAGAGTCAGCAGCTTCAAGTTCCTCGGTGTCCACATCACAGAGGAACTCTCATGGTCCGTCCACTCCGAGGCCGTTGTGAAGAAGGCTCATCAGCGCCTTTTCTTTCTGCGACGGCTGAGGAGGTTTGGAATGAGCCGGCACATCCTCACACGCTTCTACACTAGCACCATAGAGAGCCTGCTGACTGGCTGCGTCACCACCTGGTACGGCAACAGTACCGCCCGCAGCCGCAAAGCCCTGCAAAGGGTAGTGCGCACGGCCAGCTGCATCATCGGAGGTGAGCTTCCCTCCCTCCAGGACATTTATGCCAGGCGATGTGTGAAGAGAGCTCAGAGGATCATCAGAGACTCTAGCCACCCGAACCATGGGCTGCTCTCACTGCTGCAGGAGGTACCGCAGCATCAGAACACGCACCAGCCGACTCCAGAACAGCTTCTTCCCACAAGCAATCAGACTACTTAACTCCTGATCCATCAGGATCATAACACACACTGGACAGAATATCACTCAGCACAACCCACTGTAGATACACACACATTATATACACATTTATTATAATTTATTATTTATCATTTATCATATAGCACCTATTGTACATTGGATCTCTACTGTGAATAATAATGTATACTGTACATTGTATATTATTATTTCTATAGCTTAATGTATACTGTTTAATGTATGTTTAGTGTATATTGTTTAAAGTATATGTATATTGTAAGTATGTGTATATTGGTTAAAGCTGTGAGAACTACACTCACATTGTGTAAATTATTTATTGTTTATTGTAGAGTTTACTGTGCTGTGAGTAATTGTGGGCGTATCAGATGTGTAATCTGATGCTGCTTTAAATGTTGTACATGTCATGTCGTGACTACTATGTTGCTTGGAACTGCACCAAGAATTTCACCTGCTGTTGCACTTGTGTACATGGCTGTGTGACAATAAAGTGATATGATTTGATTTGATTTGATAAAGTGCGCCGCCACTGGACTCTAGAGCAGTGGAGACATGTTCTCTGGAGTGACCAATCACGCTTCTCGTCTGGCAATCCCATGGACGAGTCTGGGTTTGGCGGTTGCCAGGAGAACAGAACTTGCCTGACTGCATTGTGCCAAGTTTGGTCGAGGGGGGATTATGGTATGGGGTTTTTCAGGGGTTGGGCTTGGCCCCTTAGTTCCAGTGAAAGGAACTCTTAATGCTTCAGCATACCAATACAGCCAACTCCATATTAAACCCTACGGATTAAAAATGAGATGTGATTAAAGTTCATGTGCATTTAAAGGCAGGCATCCCAAAACTTTTGGCAATATTGTGTGTGTGTGTGTGTATTATGTATATAATACACACACACACACAATACAGTGGGGGTAAAGAAATTAATACATTTATTCAGCAAGGATGCATTAAATTGATCAAGTGACAGTAGACATTTATAATGTTGCAAAAGCTTTATATTTCAGATAAATGCTGTTCTTTTGAACTTTGTATTCATTAAATAAACCTGATTTTTTTTTTTTCAACACTGATAATAATCTTAAATGTTTCTTGAGCATCAAATCCTCATATCAGAATGATTTCTGAAGGATCATGTGACACTGAAGACTGGAGTAATGATGCTCAAAATTCAGCTTTACTGAACAGGAATACATTGCATTTTAAAATATATTCAAATAGAAGTTATTTTCCATTTTAATAATATTTCACCTTATTACTTTTTTTACTGTATTTTGGATCAAATAAATGCAGCCTTGGTGAGCAGAAGAGACTTATTTCACAAACAATAAAAATAGTTGTTTCCAAACTTTTGGCTGGTAGTGTGTGTTTATATATATATATAGTTCAAGTATCTAGGGGTCTTGTTCACGAGTGAGGGGAGGATGGAACGGGAGATTGACAGACGGATCGGTGCAGCTTCTGCAGTAATGCGGTCGATGTACCGGTCTGTCGTGGTGAAGAAAGAGCTAAGCCGTAAGGCGAAGCTCTCGATTTACCGGTCAATCTACGTTCCTACTCTCACCTATGGTCATGAGCTTTGGGTCATGACCGAAAGGACAAGATCCCGGATACAGGCGGCCGAAATGAGCTTTCTCCACAGGGTGGCTGGGCGCTCCCTTAGAGATATAGGGTGAGAAGCTCAGTCACTCGGGAGGAACTTGGAGTAGAGCCGCTGCTCCTCCACATCGAGAGGGGACAGCTGAGGTGGCTCGGGCATCTGTTCCGGATGCCTCCTGAACGCCTTCCCGGGAAGGTGTTTCGGGCATGTCGAAACGGGAGGAGGCCCCGGGGAAGACCAAGGACACGCTGGAGGGACTATGTCTCCCGGCTGGCCTTGGAACGCCTCGGTGTCCCCCCGGAAGAGCTAGAGGAAGTGTCTAGGGAGAGGGAAGTCTGGGCATCTCTGAAGATGGATGGGTGGATGGATGTATATATATATATATATATATATATATATACACAGATCAGACATAACATTATGACCACCTTCCTAATATGGTGTTGGTTAAGATGTTAACGACCGATTGGTTATGCTGTTAACGACCGGTCAGGGCTGTTTTGGCAGCAAAAGGGGGACCAACACAATATTAGGAAGGTGATCATAAAATTATGCCTGATCGGTGTATACGCACACATTTTAATTACAATTTTCATTCTGACTTACTGTTAGGGCGATTGAATTCTGGACTACTGCTACGCACTGCCAAGCACAAGAACACACACACACACATTGTTAGTGGATCTGGTATACATTATTATGCACACATGATTTGAAATTTGACTCAGACTCAAGATTTAGCCTTCATAAAGGCACTTCCTTTATCAACATCTTTTTCTAGCATTTATTTCCCACAGTCCTCGTCAAGGCTTAAATTAAATCGGTTCACTATGACCAGAATCAGTATTTAACGCTTAAACAAATTCTTTATTAAAAGTCACTGGACTACATAAAAACAAGTTAACAAGACATTTCATTTTCAGTTGTAAAAACACAGGAAGTAACTCACACAGCAACACAGCACACAAATAGAAGTGACATGACTTAAGGTTAACCATCTATGTTTGCCAGAGAGGATGGTATTTCTAGCAGCTTATGGTGGTGCTCCTCCTGAGACAGCATTATCTACATAGACATATTTTAACATTTCTGTTCATGCGTTCCTTCTGTAACATTATCGTTCCTAAAAAGGTTTGATTAGAAATAAAATACCAGTTAATAATATTATTTTTTTTATTGCATATACTTTATACCAGAGCTTGAATTGAACTTTATATTAAGAGCTTGTGACAAAACCTTGAAACTTGAGTGGATCCTCAAACTGTCGACAAAACCCAAAAAATAGTCAAACTGCACAACTAAAGGAAACACTGATCACCATAATGGTGACACCAAAACAAACTATTATTTTCAATAAAACGTCAACATCTAAACATCTGTTGATTCTCAATAAGAGCTTCTGTAGACGTCTGACAGAAATAAAGTCAGTCTGGGGTGCGTTTCCCAAAAGCATTGTTTGCCAACAATGGTCGCAAGTTCCGTCGCTATCAGCATAGTTTAAACAGTCTGTGTTTCCCGAAACCATCGTTCTAACGAACGTTTGCAAACAGCATCGTAATGTTGTGTGGTTACAACGACAGCTCTTGACCTGTGGTTAGAAGCAGAGTTTCTTATTTGCATGACATGTGGAATCCTTATTTTGAGCAGAATAAGCAAGCTGACATTTAGTACAATCTATATCTTTTTTTTCGAATACATTCAAATGTCATTTATGTCTTTTAGTTTGTCAAGAGATTTAAAGCACCGTCTTTGAAGAGTGCGCATGTGCGGACTTGCTCTAGTACGTAAGAACGAGCCAATGATTGAATCTGGAAATAAAGCAAAATAACTGAGAAAAATGAGAATTGGTCCTCAGATGTCATTCATTCATTCATTATCTTCCGCTTTTCCGGGGCCAGGTCGTGGGGGCAACAGTCTAAGCAGAGGTGCCCAGACTTCCCTCTCCCTAGCCACTTCCTCCAGCTCTTCCGGGGGGACCCCGAGGCATTCCCAGGCCAGCCGGGAGACATAATCCCTCCAGCGTGTCCTAGGTCTTCCCGAGGGCCTCCTCCCGGTGGGACGTTCCTGGAACACCTCCCTGGGAAGGCGTCCAGGAGGCATTCGAAATAGATACCTGAGCCCAGTCAGCTAGAGAGTAGGAACGTAGATCGACCGGTAAATCAGGAGCTTCGCCTTACAGCTCAGCTCCTTCTTCACCATGACAGACTGCAGAAGCTGCACCAATCCATCTGTCAATCTCCCGTTCCATCCTTCCCTCACTCGTGAACAAGACCCGAGACACCTGAACTCGTCCACCTGAGGCAGGAACTCTCCACCAACCTAAAGTGGGGCAAGCCACCCTTTTCCGACTGAGGACCATGGCCTCGGACTTGGAGGTGCTGATTCTCATCAACAGGTCAACATCATCCGCAAAAATTACAAACTTTGTTTAAAGATGATTCTGAACTATGCTATGAAAGATATAACGAAATGCATTGATATACCATTTTACTTTATGCAATGTGTGGGTAAAATGGCCATACTTGTGTCCATCCACCATACTCCAATACAATGTGTTCAAAGTTGCAAAGTGCAGAGTCGTAATGACATATAGAGACTCACAAGATGAACAAGTCAGACATGCAGGCGTCATCACAAGATCAGGTCGCAAGTGGGCAGCTGATTCATCTGTTGCACAAGCTGAGAGCATGCTGAAGCTACGTGATGTCATTGGAGCACCCTGCTCAGGAAGACAGGGTCTTGGAACCTCACATTTTCAACAGTGGAGGAAGGCAGGAACCAGTGAAAGAAGAGCCATGATTCAAGAGGAGGTTCGGAACCTGGAAGAGGAAGGACGAAGATCAAGGGCAGTGGACCTAGCTTCTCAGGGGGCCTGGACCAGATGGGATCTTCCCAAGAGGAAGATTACCTGGGCAGACCTATGGAGACTGGAGCCGTTCCGCATCTCCTTCCTGCTGAGGTCAGTGTATGATACACTCCCAACCCCAACAAACTTGCACAAGTGGGGCATGAGAGAGGACCCTTTGTGCAAGCTTTGTGGGGAGAGGGGCACCATGGCACACATCTTGGCCGGGTGTAAAAAAGCACTTACTCAGGGAAGGTACAGGTGGCGCCACGATAGGGTGCTCATGACACTCGCTAACACCTTAGAGCAGGAGAGGAAAAAGAGACGCCAGCCTCTTCGGAAAACAACTTCGATCCAGTTTGTAAGGGAGGGGGAAATTCCACCAACCACAGCAACAACAAGAACCAATCTGCTACAAAAGGCCCAATCATGGGAAATGAAGGTCGACCTGAGAGGAAGGCTGCAATTCCCCAAGTTTGTCCAGACAACCCTGAGGCCGGATGTGGTACTGTGGTCAGAAGAGGGAAAAAAGATCATCCTCATAGAACTTACAGTCCCATGGGAAGAGGGGTGTGAACAGGCCTTTGAAAGAAAGAGTGCCAAATATCAAGACCTGCTGCACGACTGCAGGGGAAAAGGATGGCAGGCTTGGCTTTTCCCGGCCGAGGTCGGCTGTAGAGGATTCCCTGCTCAGTCAGTGTGGAGAATGCTCACAGCCATTGGAATAACAGGGAAGGAGAGGAAGGCAGCAGCTCGCAGGATGGGGGAGGCAGCGGAAAGAGCCTCTTGCTGGTTATGGAGCAAGAGGGAGGAGTTGAGCTGGAAGCCAGGAGGGGAAGATGGGCAGTGACTTGGCCACCACTGCCGACCCACCATCGGGAGGGTGTTGCGGATAAGGGTCGAAACACCCAATGAACGATGGGTACCGCCTGATGACATCAACCCCTCCTGGCCAAGGCTATATTCACTTAAGGTGAACGAATGGGAGAAGCATTTTCGAATGTATTTGTAATTTAGAAACTCTGGGTAACCAGTGACTTCCAGGAAAGTCTGGGTGGTAACCAAGGAAGTTTGGTGACGCTGGAAAGACAGCTGACCTCCAGGAAAGACTGGCGTGGGTGTATGAGGCTAGCAACCTCATCCACAGCACTCGCAAGAGGGCACCAACTCAAGCTACAGAAAGTAATACAGAGCAATACCCCCAGAGTCTCCCGAGAGGGGGGGAGGATGAGAGACTCGTCAGGACAGATATAACGGTAACGGCCAGGAAAGAAATACGGACACAGAGACGGCTCACCCAAACAACTTTAACCGGGAGGGCATTGGAAGTAAAGTGTCATTGCGGAAAGACCTGCAAGAATAGAAGAGGGCTTAAGATACATCAAAGCCGAACCAACTGTGGAAAAGAGGGGTCACAGGAGCAGCGCACAGCGGTAGCACCTGGTGAGACGCAGGAGAGCTCCAGGCAGGAAGCACCCCACAGTACTGGAGATCTCTCAGCACCTGTGTCACCTCAAGACCTCAGGAGGGACCCACCCAATGCCACTCCAGGGAGCCAACCCCATCCTGCGAGGGAACAGATCAAATGGCCCAAGATGAGCGATAACAAAGAGTGGTACCAACTAGACCAAGATCTCGACAAAGTGCTAGAAGCCACACTAGCAGGGACGGCCGAGCAGAAAGTCAATACTCTCACAACAATAACCTATAACCTGGCAAGGGAGCGTTTTGGAATTCAGGAGAAGAAAATTAACATCAAGTCTGCACATCAGCCAAACAGAAGAGAGAGGGAAATTCATCGATTAAGGGGAGAAATCAAGAATCTCACCAGGCAGTTCAAAAGAGCCCTTGCTGATGAAAGGGAAGGCATCAAGGACCTGACAAGTCAACTCCGGGAGCGCCTCTGCAGACTCCGAAAAGCAGAAAGCACTCGGCAGAAGAGGAAGGATAGGGAGAACAAAAGATCTCAGTTCACCAAAGACCCCTTCCGATTCACTAGAACACTGTTGGGTGAAGCAAAATCTGGAAGGCTGACCAGCCCCAGAGGAGATGTGGAGGCGTTCTTGAGGGAGACCCACAATGACACCTCCAGAAACCAGGCCCTGGATGCCAACCCAAACATCAGCAGTATGAAGACCCCGGAAAAAGAGCTCAACATCAGTGAACCATCCTGGAGGGAAGTCCAAGAGGTGGTGAAGAAGGCCAGAACAGGGTCTGCCCCCGGACCAAGCTGTATACCCTACAAGGTATATAAGAAATGCCCAATGCTTCTCCGGAGACTGTGGAAGCTTTTCCGGAGGATCTGGAGAAAAGGTACCATCCCATCAGGCTGGAAGAAGGCAGAGGGCTGTTTTGTGCCAAAGGAAGAGAACTCCTCAACCATTGACCAATTCAGAACAATCTCACTGCTAAGTGTAGAAGGCAAGATCTTCTTTTCTGTACTGGCTAAGAGGATGACCTCGTACATGACAGAGAATGGATACATCAACACTGCCATCCAAAAAGGTGGAATTCCAGGCTTCTCTGGGTGCCTGGAACATACCGGAGTTCTCAGTCAGATGATCCGTGAGGCTAAAGCCAGTAAGGGCAACCTGACTGTTGTCTGGTTGGATTTGGCCAATGCCTATGGATCAATCCCTCACACCCTCATCCATGCAGCACTAGACCACTACCACATCCCGCAGCACATCAAAAGAATGATCACCAGCTACTTTGGTGGAATCCAGCTACGATTCAAGGCGGCTAATTTTACAACTCAGTGGCAAAGCCTGGAAAAAGGTATCGTAACTGGCTGCACAATCTCCCCTATTCTCTTCATCATGGGAATGAACCTCCTAATAACAGCTGCTGCGAAGGAAGCACGGGGTCCAAAAATGGAGTCAGGCATCCGACAACCCCCAATAAGAGGTTACATGGACGATCTTACCGTGACGACCACAACCCATGTGGAGGCAAGGTGGGTGCTAACTGTTCTGGGCCACATGGCAACGTGGGCCAGAATGAAGTTTAAACCAAAGAAATCAAGGAGTTTGGTGATCAGGGACGGGAAGTTGACCAACAGGTTTAAGATGCATGTGCAAGGGGAAGTGATTCCATCAATAGAGGAGAATCCAATCAAGTGTCTCGGAAAGTGGTTCGACGACTCACTTACTGATAGGAATAACATAGCCAGTACGGAAAAGCAGATGGAGGAATGGCTGAGGAGGATCGAAAAATCAGGGCTCCCTGGGAAGTTTAAAGCTTGGCTCTATCAACACGGACTGTTGCCAAGACTCATGTGGCTGCTGACTGTATATGAGGTCCCGATGACATGCGTTGAAGGAGTGGAGAGAAAGATCAATAAGTACCTCCGAAAGTGGTTAGGAATCCCTCCAAGCTTCACTTCAGTAGGCCTCTACATAAGATCAGGGCAGCTCCAACTTCCTCTGTCATCCGTAGTTGAGGAATTCAAAGTTGCAAAGTGCAGAGTCGTAATGACATATAGAGACTCACAGGATGAACAAGTCAGACATGCAGGCGTCATCACAAGATCAGGTCGCAAGTGGGCAGCTGATTCAAATTCAAATTCAAATTCAAATTCAAATTCAAATTCCGAAAAAATATCCAAGACCCTGTTATTTAATCAGAACACATGATCATACGTGCATTTGAAAAGCATTCATGGAGCAACAGATTTTGTATGAAAATAAATCATAAAAGTGGTTTATTTTGTTTAAAAATCGTAATAATGTGTGGGGTGCCAAGGGGGGTCTTTTATCCCACAGACACACGGGGTAAAACCAGCGCGGGGCAAAAGACACACATATTGATACAAATAAACTTGTCCAAATGTTGCCCCAACTTTACAAATGTATAGTTATTTGAACTAATATCTTATGTTCAATTAAATTCAATTCAAATTTATTTGTATAGCGCTTTTTTAGCTCTTATAAGTATCATTGAATGCTTTAATTAATACCATAACTCGGAAAGTTTGTCCTTTGTGGCCAGAGGGATAAACTTCCCGAAAATTGGGTAAAAGACCTAGTGAAAGTTGATAAGGATTAAAAATGATAAGGATTAAGGAATCCGTTGAACAGAATGGATTTGAGTTAATTCTGAAAAGGATATTCTATAGCCTCCTGACTTGGCTTATATATTCGTAGTTAATTGCAATTCATTGTGGTTAACTGTGTATGTATTTGTTCAAATATTTAGGCTGGGTATACCCCCTTTTTGGGTGATTTTGGAGATTTGTGATTCAATTATAACCCGTTGTGATTAATCATAAATCCCTAAAATATTAATACCCAAATTCCTAAAAAGGTTTGATTAGAAATAAAATACCAGTTAATAATATTATTTTTTTTATTGCATATACTTTATACCAGAGCTTGAATTGAACTTTATATTAAGAGCTTGTGACAAAACCTTGAAACTTGAGTGGATCCTCAAACTGTCGACAAAACCCAAAAAATAGTCAAACTGCACAACTAAAGGAAACACTGATCACCATAATGGTGACATCAAAACAAACTATTATTTTCAATAAAACGTCAACATCTAAACATCTGTTGATTCTCAATAAGAGCTTCTGTAGACGTCTGACAGAAATAAAGTCAGTCTGGGGTGCGTTTCCCAAAAGCATTGTTAGCCAACTATGGTCGCAAGTTCCGTCGCTATCAGCATAGTTTAACCAGTCTGTGTTTCCCGAAACCATCGTTCTAACGAACGTTTGCAAACAGCATCGTAAAGTTGTGTGGTTATAACGACAGCTCTTGACCTGTGGTTAGAAGCAGAGTTTCTTATTTGCATGACATGTGGAATCCTTATTTTGAGCAGAATAAGCAAGCTGACATTTAGTACAATCTATATCTTTTTTTTCGAATACATTCAAATGTCATTTATGTCTTTTAGTTTGTCAAGAGATTTAAAGCACCGTCTTTGAAGAGTGCGCATGTGCGGACTTGCTCTAGTACGTAAGAACGAGCCAATGATTGAATCTGGAAATAAAGCAAAATAACTGAGAAAAATGAGAATTGGTCCTCAGATGTCATTCATTCATTCATTATCTTCCGCTTTTCCGGGGCCAGGTCGCAGGGGCAACAGTCTAAGCAGAGGTGCCCAGACTTCCCTCTCCCTAGCCACTTCCTCCAGCTCTTCCGGGGGGACCCCGAGGCATTCCCAGGCCAGCCGGGAGACATAATCCCTCCAGCGTGTCCTAGGTCTTCCCGAGGGCCTCCTCCCGGTGGGACGTTCCTGGAACACCTCCCTGGGAAGGCGTCCAGGAGGCATTCGAAATAGATGCCTGAGCCCAGTCAGCTAGAGAGTAGGAACGTAGATCGACCGGTAAATCAGGAGCTTCGCCTTACAGCTCAGCTCCTTCTTCACCATGACAGACTGCAGAAGCTGCACCAATCCATCTGTCAATCTCCCGTTCCATCCTTCCCTCACTCGTGAACAAGACCCGAGACACCTGAACTCGTCCACCTGAGGCAGGAACTCTCCACCAACCTAAAGTGGGGCAAGCCACCCTTTTCCGACTGAGGACCATGGCCTCGGACTTGGAGGTGCTGATTCTCATCAACAGGTCAACATCATCCGCAAAAATTACAAACTTTGTTTAAAGATGATTCTGAACTATGTTATGAAAGATATAACGAAATGCATTGATATACCATTTTACTTTATGCAATGTGTGGGTAAAATGGCCATACTTGTGTCCATCCACCATACTCCAATACAATGTGTCTATACACTGCATCTAATTTGCATATTAATGTGTTCTTGGTGCAACATGTAATGAAAATAGAAGTGTAATAATGGGAGGAATAATTGGCAACATTTTCATAATAATATCTAATATTTCATAGGAATATTGATATGTCATTTCTTTTCACTTATGTCTCCAAAATGCATGATAAACATGATGTAAGTCCCAGTGTCCTCTACAGTGGACATTTATGAAATCAATGCCCTGTTTTGTAACAGAAAGTCATATTTTGATTAGAAACCCCATAACATTTTACTGAGATGTTGATTTATAACAAACGATTTGAAAATGAATAAGATTTAAATTATAATTACAAAATATTATCATATATTTCCGTAAGAGTGCTAAACATTAATGTCAGCCGTTTTTAAAGACCAAGAAGAAGTGGTTTTCCTGGTGAAACCTCCAAACATGTGGTATCTCTGCAGAGCCCCGAATGTGCTCTTTACAGGACATCCAGACTGAGACATGTGACGTGTGTGATGTCAGAGAAATTCACTAAAATATAATGTCCACTACAGTGGACAAAAGTCTATTCCTGGGCCCCAGGAGGATATAAAAATGATTATTGCTTTGCATTAACGGGCTTGATTCATGCTGCTGCTGTTGTATCTGTTATTTAGCTGTCATATGTTTCAGATTTCATATTTTTACTGAATTACAATTGTTGATCATCACATGTTTGAGATTTGTGTTGACATGAGACGTGTGTTGAGCTGTCTGTGCTTTTCATTGCAACTTATTTGTCTGAGTAAAAAGAGTAAATTGTGTTCCTCTAGTTTTAAGAGGCAAATTATGTTCATGTTGTGTAGCTAACTTTGAAAATCAAACATGGAGAGGAAAACAAGGATTGGAGCTGCATGCATTGCTAAACATTCTTTGGTTGTCTTGACAAGAAATTTTAAATTCAAAAGACTACCTGCTACTCATTAGATGAACAAAAGTTTTTAAGTATATTGATTGGCTTCATCACTCGGTCTCGAAGTGTTAGCAAATTAGTTGAGCTAACATAAAAAGTTGAGTGTGATGGGTTGACTTATTTTTTTTAATTGGCTCAACTTTTTTTTTTAGTTGTCTTGACAAGAAGTTTTAAGTTGAGAATATTACCTGGTACCTATTAGATGAACAAAAGTATTAAGCTGATTTTAACTGGAGTGCATTGGTTGAGTTAACTTAAAGTTGAATGCGATACATTGCCTTATTTTTTTAAGTTAGCTCAACTTTATTTTTTTTACAGTGAATGAGAAGAGAACAAATTTGCATTTCACTACACCACATATAAGTTCTTCCGCCGTATATCATTATCATATAGAGAGGTTTCAGTTTCCCTTTAAACAACACTCTCACTGTTTAGTGACCATAACTATAAGAGCAAGTATTGTACTTCAAATAACCATACATGCGTGTCATGATTTAAATACTTCTTCCACAGAAGTTCAATAGCACTTCCTGGTCTTTTTTTTTTTTTCAAATTCAAATTCAAATGCAAATGCAAATGCAAATTCAAATTCAAATTCAAATTCAAATTCAAATTCCGAAAAAATATCCAAGACCCTGTTATTTAATCAGAAAACATGATCATACGTGCATTTGAAAAGCATTCATGGAGCAACAGATTTTGTATGAAAATAAATCATAAAAGTGGTTTATTTTGTTTAAAAATCGTAATAATGTGTGGGGTGCCAAGGGGGGTCTTTTATCCCACAGACACACGGGGTAAAACCAGCGCGGGGCAAAAGACACACATATTGATACAAATAAACTTGTCCAAATGTTGCCCCAACTTTACAAATGTATAGTTATTTGAACTAATATCTTATGTTCAATTCAATTCAATTCAAATTTATTTGTATAGCGCTTTTCACAATACACATTGCCTCAAAGCAGCTTTACAGAAAGTGCATTTCATAAATGTACAGTAAAAAAATGTTAGAAAGACAATGTTAAAGAAAAATGTTAGAAAAAGTTAATTGTAACGTCTTAGGGTTACATATATTATTAAATTAAATTTAGCTCAATAGGGAATTTGGGTATTAATATTTTAGGGATTTATGATTAATCACAACGGGTTATAATTGAATCACAAATCTCCAAAATCACCCAAAAAGGGGGAATACCCAGCCTAAATATTTGAACAAATACATACATAGTTAACCACAATGAATTGCAATTAACTACGAATATATAAGCCAAGTCAGGAGGCTATAGAATATCCTTTTCAGAATTAACTCAAATCCGTTCTGTTCAACGGATTCCTTAATCCTTATCATTTTTAATCCTTATCAACTTTCACTAGGTCTTTTACCCAATTTTCGGGAAGTTTATCCCTCTGGCCACAAAGGACAAACTTTCCGAGTTATGGTATTAATTAAAGCATTCAATGATACTTATAAGAGCTCGTAGCTTAGATCTGACATTAAAGGGACTCATGTTTTGTGAGCAGCAACAATGACAATCAAAACGTGGATACAATGGTTTTAATAGTGATTGATACTACGATTACATACGACTAAATAAAGGATACATGTATATACAGAATAAAGAGAGGTAAAGAGGGGGGATGAGGATGAGGAGAGAGAGGAGGAAGAAAAGGAAAGTAAGAAGGGAATGGTCCGGTCAGACATTTCCCAACCAAAACTGCTAGAGCCAGCAAAGAACAATTATCACCATAAATAGGGGTACAATCTTAAACGCATCTAAATTTCGATAGAATTGATACTTGCATGGTTTCTTTGTGTTGTGTAAGCAAGATGCGTGCGTTGCGTTTCTCAGAGTGTTCATGCACTGAAGCTCTCCCTCCGTTCGGTCCTTCCGGGGTCGGTCCGCGGGAGATTTAACGGCGTGTAGGAGCGGTTGTCTTGGAAGGAAAAAGGCATCTTGTTCACGCTAAGAAGATTCGCGCAGTGATGTGCGCGCTCGGATGGAGCGCGCCGGATGGAGCGCGCCATTATTACGATATTTTAATTACATAAAATATATGTAATTTCTGGAATAGTTCAATTATAATAGTTCAGGCAACATGGCACAGGCTGCCTGTGTGTGTGGGGGTCAGTTCTCGGCCACTCTGCACCAGGAAGGTGTGAGCTAGGGGCCCGGGGGGTGTGTGTGTGTGTGTGTGTGATAGGGATCTTTTGAAGTTCCTCCCCGAGCCATCGTTGTAGCCCTGGCCACTCTCTGGTGGGTCGTCAGCTTGGCATCGAGGGCCGAGACTTATAGGTGCCGGGATCTGATTTACATGCAGAGCTGGGTAGCGAAAGGCATCCCTGCTGTTTCACATCACTTTGATTCCATGAGAGAGAGAGACAGAGAGACAGACAGAGAGACTCCAGACGCTACATAATCAATCGTGTATTAATTTAGGCCATAACAACGCTGGCGTTGAGTCGTCTCTTCACTGGCGTGGAGTCGTCTCATCACAGGTGTTGGGGCATCTGAAGTCTCCATGAGAGGCTGGATACAAACTGGAGCTGACGAACTATTTACCTCGGGACTAGTGTCCCGAGATAAAAACAGAAAAGCAGATGGGAAATAATTAGCGTAGCTGCTGTTCAGAATATAATATATTAATGCTTTTGATCCGATTTAACTGTAGTATAAAAAGATAATTATAATGTGAATGCTTGGCTAAAGAGATGCGTCTTTAATCTAGTTTAAACTGGGACAGCGAGTCTGAACCTCGAACAATATCAGGAAGACTATTCCAGAGTTTAGGAGCTAAATGTGAAAAGGCCCTCCCTCCTTTAGTGGACTTAGATATCCTAGGAATGACCAGAAGCCTCGAGTTTAGTGATCTTAAAGAGCGCGATGGATTGTAGGGCGATAGAAGATCCATTAAATACACTGGAGCTAAACCATTTAGGGCTTTATAGGTCAGTAGCAATACTTTGTAATTGATACGGAGCTTAATAGGTAACCAGTTTAGAGATGATAAAATTGGTATTATATGATCATATTTTCTTGACCAAGTAAGAACTCTAGCAGCTGCGTTTTGGACTAACTGTAGCTTGTTTATTGAGGATGCAGGACAACCAGCTAATAAAGCATTACAGTAATCTAATCTCGAGGTCATGAATGCATGAACTAACTTTTCTGCATCAGAAATAGATAGCATGTTACGTAGCTTAGCAATGTTTCTAAGGTGGAAAAATGCCGTTCTTGTAACATATGAAATATGATTTTCGAATGACAAGTTGCGGTCTAATATAACACCCAGGTCTCTTACTGTAGTGGATAAAGCGACAGGACATCCTTCCAAGGTAAAATTGTATTGTGAGAGGTTTTGTGGGCAGTTTTTTGGACCAATAAGTAATACATCCGTTTTATCTGAATTTAATAGCAGAAAATTACACGTCATCCATTTACATTTACATTTATGCATTTGGCAGACGCTTTTTATCCAAAGCGACTTACATTGCATTCAAGATACACATTTTACATTTTGTCAGTTCTTGCTTTCCCTGGGAATCAAACCCATGACCTTGGCGTTGCTAGCGCCATGCTCTACTGTTTGAGCTACAGGAAAGCCAGTATTTAATATCTTCAACACACGCTGTCAGTTTACATAATTTAGCGTTTTCATCCGATCGTGATGAAATATATAATTGAGTGTCATCAGCATAACAGTGGAAATGAATTCCATGTTTTCTTATAATATTACCAAGTGGCAGCATATATATTGAGAATAGCAGAGGGCCTAACACGGATCCTTGCGGTACCCCATAGTCTACTGATGTTATCTTTGATTTTTCCCCATTTAGACAGACAAAATGGTAGCGGTCTGATAAGTACGATCTAAACCAGTTTAATGCCTGTCCCTGAACACCAGTGTAATTTTGAAGTCGATCTATGAGTATTTTATGATCTATAGTAACGAACGCAGCACTAAGATCGAGTAGAACTAGTATTGAGATACAGCCTTTGTCAGAAGCTAGAAGTAAATCATTTGTGATTTTAACGAGCGCAGTTTCTGTGCTATGATGCGGCCTGAATCCTGACTGAAATTTTTCATAGATATCATTTTCTTGCAAGAAAGAGCACAATTGAGCAGACACAACTTTTTCTAGTATTTTAGACATGAATGGAAGATTTGAAATTGGTCTGTAATTTGCTAGGTTATTATGATCTAATTGTGGCTTCTTAATGAGAGGTTTTATGACTGCCAGCTTGAATATTCTTGGAACATGGCCTAAAGATAAAGACGAGTTAATAATATTGAGAAGAGGCTCTTCCACTACAGGTAACAACTCTTTCAGTAGTTTAGTGGGTATTGGATCTAATAAACATGTTGTTGGTTTAGATGCAATGATAAGTTTATTTAGCTCTTCCTGTCCTATAGTTGTAAAGCGGTGTAGTAGGTCTCATCACTGACAATGATGAAACGGCCTACAGAGAGGAGGTGCACACTCTGACACGATGGTGTCAGGAGCACAACCTCTCCCTCAACGTCAGCAAGACCAAGGAGCTGGTGGTCGACTTCAGGAGGAATGAGAGAGAACACCGCCCCATCACCATCGATGGAGCACCGGTGGAGAGAGTCAGCAGCTTCAAGTTCCTCGGTGTCCACATCACAGAGGAACTCTCATGGTCCGTCCACTCCGAGGCCGTTGTGAAGAAGGCTCATCAGCGCCTTTTCTTTCTGCGACGGCTGAGGAGGTTTGGAATGAGCCGGCACATCCTCACATGCTTCTACACCAGCACTATAGAGAGCCTGCTGACTGGCTGCATCACCACCTGGTACGGCAACAGTACCGCCCGCAGCCGCAAAGCCCTGCAAAGGGTAGTGCGCACGGCCAGCTGCATCATCGGAGGTGAGCTTCCCTCCCTCCAGGACATTTATGCCAGGCGATGTGTGAAGAGAGCTCAGAGGATCACCAGAGACTCTAGCCACCCGAACCATGGGCTGCTCTCACTGCTGCCATCAGGCAGACGGTACCGCAGCATCAGAACACGCACCAGCCGACTCCAGAACAGCTTCTTCCCACAAGCAATTAGACTCCTGAACTCTTGATCCATCAGGATCATAACACACACTGGACAGAATATCACTCAGCACAACCCACTGTAGACACACACACACATTATATACACATTTATTTATCATACAGCATCTATTGCACTTCGGATTTCAATTTGTGAATAATATTGTATACTATACATTGTATATTATTATTATTATTATAGCGTAATGTATATTGTTTAGTATATGTTTAGTGTATATTGTTTAAAGTATATGTATATTGTAAGTATGTGTATATTGTTTAAAGCTGTGAGAACTACACTCACATTGTGTAAATTATTTACTGGTTATTGTAGTGTATACTGTGCTGTGAGTAATTGTGTGCGCATCAGATGTGTAATCTGTTGTTGCTTAAATGTTGTACATGTCATGTCATGACTACTATGTTTGCTCGGACTGCACCTAAGAATTTCACCTGCTGTTGCACTTGTGCATATGGTAGAGTGACAATAAAGTGATTTGATTTTGATTTGATAGTAGTTCTTGAGGGGCGATAGTTGCGGTTGAATCATAAGACATCATTAAAGATTGTACATTTACAATTTTGTTTCTGATGCTTTCTATTTTCTCAGTGAAGAAATTCATAAAATCATTACTACTAAACTGTAACGGAATATTTTGCTCTGGCGATGCTTGTTTATTCGTTAGTCTAGCCACGGTGTTAAATAAAAACCTTGGGTTATTTTGATTATTTTCTATTATTTTGCGGAGATGCTCAGCCCTGGCTGCTTTTAGGGCCTTTTTATAACGTGACATACTATCTTTCCACGCGATTATAAAGACCTCTAAATTAGTTTGTTTCCATTTACGCTCTAAGTTACGAGTTTCTCTCTTGATAACATGTGTCGCACTGTTGTACCATGGTGCTTTAGTTTTCTCTCTAACCTTTTTTAATCTAATTGGTGCAACAATTTCTAATGTGCTAGATAAAATGTTGCTCATACTGCTAGTGATTTCCTCTAGTTCATCTGTTTGTTTGGGTTCACTGAGCGGCTGAGACAGATCTGGTAAGCTATTTGAGAATCTATCTATAGTGGTTGGAAGGATTGTTCTGCCTGGTCGATAACGTGGCGCAACATGACAGATTTCAGCAGTACGCAGTATGCAAGTTACCATGTAATGGTCAGTGACATCATCACTTTGCGGTATAATATCTATATCGGTTGGGTTGGTTCCATGTGATATAATTAAATCTAGTGTGTGATTAAGACGATGAGTGGGACCAGTGACGTTTTGCTTGATCCCAAAGGAATTTAATAGATTTGTAAACGCAGCCCCTAACGCATCATTTGTGTTATCTACGTGTATGTTAAAATCTCCAACAATTAATGCTTTATCGACATTGACCAGTAGATCTGAGAGAAAGTCTGCAAACTCTTTTAGGAAATCAGCATAGGGCCCTGGAGGTCTATACACAGTAGCCAGGGCTAGAGATAATACGGATTTCTTTCTTACATCTAAGAGCGTAACATTTAGCACTAGTACTTCAAACGAAATAAACCTGTGACCTGTTTTATGAGTAACATTAAGAATATCTCAATAGACTCATTTAGACCGAAATAATCATTTGGCTTAAGCCAGGTTTCAGTAAGGCAAAGTACATCGAAACTATTATCTGTGACCATTTCATTTACAATAACCGCCTTAGGTGTGAGCGATCTAATGTTTAGAAGACCTAGTTTTAGAAATTGTTTTTGTTCACTAATATTGAGATTTTCGGTTTAATCACAATTAGATTTTTCCTAGATCCTACAGTAGATTTAATGTTTGACCTCACTAAACGAGGAATAGACACAGTTTCTATATAATGTTCTACATTGGTCCTTATGTCAATTAAGTTAGAACAGGAAAGACTGTGATCTGGACTTTGACTTACTAGTCATATGGTGGTGTGTAACGCCCTGGAGATGTTGTCCGACAGAAGAGCCGCTACGATTCTGCTGGGGTGAAGGCCATCAGGACGGAAGAGCCTAGGTTGCTCCCAGAACAGATTCCAATTATTTACAAAGAGCAGCTTCTGTTCATTACACCATGACATTAACCATTCATTTAGAGCAAATAATCTACTGAACTTTTCATGTCCTAGTCGGTACGTGGGAAGGGGTCCAGACACGATGATCGTTGCTTCAGGCGATGTTCTGCGCACCGTCTCGACCAGACTCCTGTAGTCCTTCTTCAGAACCTCCGTCTGCCGCAGCCTAGTGTCGTTCGTTCCCGCGTGCAGCACGACAGCTCCGATGCGCTCGTCACCGTTCAGGATCTCGGGAACCTGCGACATCGAGAACACGAGCACCAGGAAAGCAGTGAGTGATAACCTTGCCTTTACCTGAGGTAGCTTGGACATGCCGGACGATGGAAGTACTGATGACCACAGCGTCGTGTTCCGTCTCGCGAAGAGGGGAGAAGCGGTTCCGGGTGGAGATCTCGAAGACCGGGAGGGGCGGAGAGGTCCTAGCTCTGGTCCTGGCTTGCGTCTTCCGCTGTGGAAACACCCAGGTGTCTAGGTCCATGGTGCTGTGTCGGTGCCGGAGTGAACGAAACCAGGGATGATGATCGCGTCCTGGGTGCTTGTGTCCTGTGCAGAGAAACACACGGAGTAGACGAGCTCGGAGTCAAGAGGTTACCAACCACTGACTTGTGCGCATCGGCGCGTGATGTTTCAAGCGCTGATCGTCGCTCTCTCAGCACGGCTTGTCTGTCTAGTAGGTCGCGAATCTGCTTCTCCAACGACTCCAACTCCAACTGCACCGAATGCAGCTCGAACTTGTCCTCGCCTGCACTCAAAGGTAACATTAGACACACATCCGAGTTATTCGCCATTGTAGCGGATGTGCTACGATGGCGAATTGTAGTTTTAAGTGGTGAACGGTGTAAATAAGTTACCACGTGTGCAATGCTAGCGGGCTACGGCTAGTAGCGGAAGTTCGGATATAAGTGGCGATATCAAAGCAATCCGATTGTTTTTTATAGAGAATGGTATCGGAGATATGTTCACACGCTGTAAATAATAGAAAATATTCGTTTGTAAGCAAGTGTTTAAGGAGAAAATCAAAGGATTATGAATCAGTTCGACGGAGCTCTAACACCAACAACGCGCTCACAACCCGCGCATTCATATGTTCAAAATTGTTGTGCCAGTTCCCAGCATGCATTGCAGCTTGAAAAAAAGATGTGGTAACTATTGTATCCTCCTGGGACCCAGAAAAAAAAGTTTTTTTAATTTAGTATTTTTTCATGTCATTACATTGTTTAGAACATAAGATACAAATGGGGGAAAAAACGTTTTTGAAAAATTATATTTTATTCATATGTTATGATATGTCCTCTGTAGTTGACACCAGGGCTCAGCTGTTTAAAAAATAAAATGACATGAAATTGCATGTATAATATGCATGTATTGCATGGCAGAAACAATGGGATTTATTTTTATTTCACCAATCAAATTCACTTTGTTTAAAGATGATTCTGAACAATGTTATGAAAGATATAACGAAATGCACTGATTTACCATTTTAATTTCTGCAATATGTGGGTAAAATGGCCATACTTGGATTTTCCCATTCAATACAATGCATACACTGCATCTAATTTGCATATTAATGCGTTCTTGGTGCAACATGTAATGAAAATAGAAGTGTAATAATGGGAGGAATAATTGGCAACATTTTCATAATAATATCTAATATTTCATAGGAATATTTATATGTAATTTCTTTCACTATTCAGTTATGTCTCCAAAATGCCTGATAAACATGATTTGGCGTCCTCTACAGTGGACATTTATGAAATCAATGCCCTGTTTTGTAACAGAAAGTCATATTTTGATTAGAAACCCCATACAATTTTCCTGAGATGTTGATTTATAACAAACGATTTGAAAATGAATCTGATTTAAATTGTAATTACAAAATATTATCATATATTTCCGTAAGAGTGCTAAAGATTAATGTCAGCCGTGTTTAAAGACCAAGAAGAAGTGGTTTTCCTGGTGAAATCTCCAAACATGTGGTATCTCTGCAGAGCCCCGAATGTGCTCTTTACAGGACATCCAGACTGTGACATGTGACGTGTGTGATGTCAGAGGAATTCACTAAAATATAATGTCCACTACAGTGGACAAAAGTCTATTCCTGGGCCCCAGGAGGATATAAAAATGATTATTGCTTTGCATTAACGGGCTTGATTCATGCTGCTGCTGTTGTATCTGTTATTTAGCTGTCATATGTTTCAGATTTCATATTTTTACTGAATTACAATTGTTGATCATGACATGTTTGAGATTTGTGTTGACATGAGACGTGTGTTGAGCTGTCTGTGCTTTTCATTGCAACTTATTTGTCTGAGTAAAAAGAGTAAATTGTGTTCCTCTAGTTTTAAGAGGCAAATTATGTTCATGTTGTGTAGCTAACTTTGAAAATCAAACATGGAGAGGAAAACAAGGATTGGAGCTGCATGCATTGCTAAACATTCTTTGGTTGTCTTGACAAGAAGTTTTAAGTTGAGAATATTACCTGGTACCTATTAGATGAACAAAAGTATTAAGCTGATTTTAACTGAATTGGTTGGTTTAAGTGCATTGGTTGAGTTAACTTAAAGTTGAATGCGATACATTGCCTTATTTTTTTATACAGTGAATGAGAAGAGAACAAATGGGCATTTCACTACACCACATATAAGTTCTTCCGCCGTATATCATTATCATATAGAGAGGTTTCAGTTTCCCTTTAAACAACACTCTCACTGTTTAGTGACCATAACTATAAGAGCAAGTATTGTACTTCAAATAACCATACATGCATGTCATGATTTAAATACTTCTTCCACAGAAGTTCATTATCACTTCCTGGTCTTTTTTTTTTTTTTTCAAATTCAAATTCAAATGCAAATTCAAATTCAAATTCAAATTCCGAAAAAATATCCAAGACCCTGTTATTTAATCAGAACACATGATCATACGTGCATTTGAAAAGCATTTATGAAGCAACAGATTTTGTATGAAAATAAATCATAAAAGTGGTTTATTTTGTTTAAAAATCGTAATAATGTGTGGGGTTCCAAGGGGGGTCTTTTATCCCACAGACACACGGGGTAAAACCAGCACGGGGCAAAAGACACACATATTGATACAATACTTTCGCTAAAATAATATGTTTTCAATGATGTTAATACTTGTTCAAAACTATCACTTTAGCAAAGTTTTAACTATTTTGTTTATTTTTATAAATAAAATAATTCATTTTTGTTCAATAAATATGCTGTCATTAAAATATGTTAATAGAAAAATACTTAAAAAATATAGAAACAAAATAATTTAAAAAAGTTAAGATTCTGAAAGCATTAAAGGAGATCCCATAATACTTTAGTATAGATTTACAGTAGTAACAATAAATTATATTTATGATATGACTGAAAAATAAATCATAGAAGATGTAAATATCATAAAAGTTTCATTATAAATATGGTGATTATTATAACTTAATACACGATATTTCCCATCTGAATCTAACCATGTCATGTCAACCAAAGGAAAAGTCAGCGGCTGTTTATTATCATGTTATTATTGTGCCTTTTACCTCAAATACCATACTTTACAAATTATTATGCTATTGAAAAACTGTTGCTTTAATTACCTTGTACAAAACTGAAAATCATTAAGAAGACAGATGTCTCAAAATATATTCAGTAGTTTTAGCGATTATTAATTGCTACTTAAATCTACAACATTTTTAATAACATCAAACATTAGATCAAATGAGCGCAGAATCAACTTTGCGCTGCTGCCCGAGATCACATCAAAGATCAGACACATTTCCACGTGCATCTTGAAGAGCAGATGTTCCCTTTCAGTCGGTCACTACGACGTACGTCGGTTATACCGACGAATTGGGATCACTTCAGGGAGCCCTTATCAGCTTTGAGATATAGAGAACTGGCCAATGGGCCATTGGCGTGCGAGATTTGCATCTCGCGCTCCGCCCCGCGCCGCGGGTATAAACAGGAAGCGAGAGCAACACACTGACGTCATTCACTTCGGAGACGAACGACGTTGCTGAAGCAAGACTGCTTTTCTAAAGGAGAGCCTATCTACAGAGAGAGATACTCCAGAGAACGAGAAGGACGCTCTGTGTTGGCGAAAAGGCACAATCAGCGCACTTGCGTGCTCACTGCTGCATCAGCATAACAAACTGCTGTTCTCACAGCAACTGTCGGTTTGGTGAGGGCGTTTGTCTCAGTGAGTGCAGACACAGGACTGCACTTACCTCCTGTGTGCTGCCGCGGTCTTCCCCTGGGTGCTTCAGCACTGTTGAAAGAGCGTTTCCTCATAAAAGAGCAACACGGGTGTGACTGCGTCTTTTTCAAGACGTCATTCCACTCGTGCGTTTCTGGATGTGGTTGTTTCCTGTCCTGACGGCCATGATCCCTCTCGCATAAACATGTTGAGACTGTGTTCGTGGGTGATCCTTGTTCTCTCAGGGGAACGGGATCACGTTGACGCGCTGGTCATCTCACCTTCCTCGTGAGGGTTTGAGTGTTCAGCGCGCCGTGTGCCGTCTAGCTGCCGGGTGACAGCGCGGGTTGCCACGGCAACTCAGCGCGCGTCACTCGGCGCCTCCGATGCGCGGTCGAGACTATGATACCTCAAACGGGGTTGAGTCCCTTCGCTTATACCCCGATCTAGTCTCTTTTCTGGTGCACCAAAAAAGGGGCTACTTTCGCTGATAAGCCTGGGTGACCTGAGGATTACAGTGAGGCTTCCCTGCCGAGTACACCTCCGTGGGCCCCCCACTCTATCGCATCGCAAGCATGTTGAGACTGTGTTTGTGGGTGGTTTATGTTCTCTCATGAGAGCATAACCACGTCGGCTCGTTGTTCGTCTTGCCTTTTTCATAAGGGCTTAAGTGTTCAGCGCGCCGTGTGCCGTCTCACGGCCACACTCACTATCTTGCATGTCTGCTGGTAGCTTCAGATGGGATTGCTGGTCCTTAAAAAAACCAAAAAAAAAACCAGGGGACCTAGCGTTCATTTGAGGCTCTTGTAGAGGACAGATGTCAATCGCTGCATCGGAGAGAGGGCTGTTATGTGTTGAAAATGAAGATGATGCTGAGATTCCCACTAAAATAGTGGGCGCTCATGCTGAATCAGATTCATACTTGACAGCCATGCTTTCCCGGCTGGCTGAGGTGTAGTGCAACGCATAATTCGCCTTGCCCGCCCCTTGCCTTTTCCCGGATGTACATTGGAAGGCTTTGGCATTGTGGAACTATTGGTGCCAAAATATGGAACACCAATAGGGCCATAATCTTTATAAAGTTTTCCTCTCTCTCACTACCCTCATCGGTGGGGTGGCAGTGCCACTGGCAGGCCACCTTCGCCCTGCTGAGTGCACGAGGGTAGTTCTGGCCGAGGTTGAGCTGTGCACAGCGCTGGCCCTTGGCCAGACGATGTCTACCCTGGTCCAGAAAAACCATTGACCTGGATTTGGTTGGAACTGTTCTCCCCCGGAGGAGGGCCGGGTGGAAAACCATTAGTAATTCTGTTCCGCCACTGGTGTTAAAAACAGCCAGTGGTACCCAAATTCTAAAAGAAACAAGAGCAGTTCCAATACCTATGGGTCTCGGGAGTTCAGGAATGACAGCGTGTGACGCTACAAAGCCTCGCCGCTCTCATTCCCCTCCCCACAAGAGGGTGAGAATGGCAGTGTGTGACAATACAAAGCCTCGCCACTCTCATTCCCCTCTTCTCAGCGGTGCGTGGACGACAGTGTGCGATGCTATGCCTTGCCACGCTCAGCCCCTCCTTCATTTGGGGAGCGCGCTTGGTGGTGTACAATGCTCCCATGCCTTGTCAACCCCTGGTGCCTCTCCAAGTCGCCAGCAGGGGGTGCTGGCTGTCAGGACGAACACAATGTGCCTCCTCACACTCACCCGCCCCCTCAGCGGATGCAGGTTTGTGTGTCACACACTCAGACCCCTCCACGGACCACTCCCATGTCGTCCACGGGTCCCTGTGTTCCGCTGCGCTGCCCCGCTGCGGGTACGTCTGTGGTGCCGATGATCCCGCTTGTACGGTCTCTGGGGGCCTGGCTAGCGCTCCCCAGGCCGTCTCGCTGGCTCATCCGCACCATCAGACTCGGTATGCGATTCAGTTCGCCGGCGTCCCCCCCAAGTTTAGGGGCGTTCACTTCACGTCTGTAATGGGGGAGAATGCCCCTGTGCTTCAGGCGGAGATCGCTGTCCTACTGGCGAAGGACGCAATAGAGCCGGTCCCTCCAGCTGATATGAAGTCCGGGTTCTACAGCCCGTACTTCATTGTACCCAAGAAAGGCGGCGGGTTACGACCGATCTTGGATCTGCGATACTTGAACCGCTACCTTCACAGGATGCCGTTCCGAATGTTGACGCCTTGTCTCTAAAGACAATACTCCTGGTTGCATTGGCCTCGGTTAAGAGGGTAGGGGACCTGCAGGCATTTTCGGTCGACGAATCGTGCCTGGAATTTGGGCCAGGTAACTCTCAGGTAATCCTGAGACCCCAGCCTGGATATGTGCCCAAGGTTCCCACTACTCCCTTTCGGGATCAAGTGGTGAGCCTGCAAGTGCTGCCCTCGGAGGAGGCAGACCCAGCCCTGGCTTTTCTCTGTCCAGTTCGTGCCCTGCTATGTTGACAGGACGCAAAGCTTTAGGACCTCAGAGCAGCTCTTTGTCTGTTACGGAGGACAGCAGAAGGGAAAGGCTGTCTCCAAGCAGAGGATGTCCCACTGGATAGTGGATGCCATCGTCTTGGCGTATGAATCCCAAGACGTGCCCTGCCCGCTCGGGGTTAGAGCTCACTCCACTAGGGATGTAGCTTCTTCCTGGGCGCTGGCTCGTGGCGTCTCGCTGACAGACATTTGTAGAGCTGCGGGCTGGTTATCCAATAAGTCTGCTGAGTGGGTCTTGCAGAACAGCAGTGTGACTCTCCCTGCGTGAATTTCCCCGCCCGCATCAGAACGGGGTCTGAGGGGCTCTCGCTGGGCGCTGGAAGTGGTAGTAACTGTGGCGTTTTCCAAAGGGATCCCAATTCGTCGGTATAACCAACGTACGTCGTAGTGACCGACTGAAAGGGAACGTCTCGGTTACGTATGGTAACCCTTGTTCCCTGAAGGAGGGAACGGAGACGTACGTCCCGTCGCCACAGTTCCTTACCATCACTGCATGGACGAGTCACTAGTTCGGCTCCTCAGTGAAAAACGTCAGTGCGTTGCTCTCGCTTCCTGTTTATACCCGCGGGGCGGAGCACGAGATGCAAATCTCGCACGCCAATGGCCCATTGGCGTGCGAAGCTGATAGGGGCTCCCTGAAGTGATCCCAATTCGTCGGTATAACTGACATACATCTCCGTTCCCTCCTTCAGGGAACAAGGGTTACCACACGTTACCGAGACGTTTTGGAAAGAGCTGAGGCAAGTTTTTGTGCCATCTAGTGGTTTAGAGGAAAATAAAATCAAAGGAGCTTTTTCCCCCTACACCTTTTTGAATCTTTCAGAATATAATTGTCATAGCTCTGTTTAGTGTCACAGAGATAGTAGATCAAACATGCATGAATTAACAACAACACTCATAATCAGTGATTTGACTTCAGATGAGATCAGGGAATCAGGCAAGATATCACCAGATATGACAAGCAATCAAGATAATCTGATCTCATATAATCTTTGCTTCCTTTGCCACAAATGTGTTTCAACACATTGTCATAAGAGATAAGAAGATAACCATAGTCAAAGAAATGAACACAGAACAGGAGCCAAGTGCCCAACCAAAAGGAACATTAATCACCATAATGTCTTCCAATTAAACAGACAATCATGACAATCACAATTTTCAATATGTTGTACACATATGACAGACATAAAGTCAAACTGGTTTGTTTTAACTGAACCCTTAACTGTCACCGTTTCCCAGCCAGCACAGCCATGTAGGCCCCACATAGCCCAGATATAATGAACACTGATCCATGTGCACACTAAAGGCTGTTAAATCAGTTAATAAAGTCAATCTGGTTTGTAATAAGTCAAGGTTGGAGTCCACATCCGATAAAATTTCTAGCTGGGATGACCTCACATTGTGACCACATGGTGAGATCACTGTGAGACAATGTGTTGACTGGGATAGGGGAGTTCGGGGCACAACCTAAAGCAGGGTTAGTTGTAACACACATGGTTTAACACTTTCCACACATGCCAGGATGACGAAACTTGGTGTATTTACTAGTTGCCACATCAACATTATTTAGAGAAAAAAACGTATTAAAATTAAAAAAACCTTTGGAAGATATTACTGAACATTTATTTAGCCATAGCAAAAGTAAATTTCTTACTCAAGTTTATTTTTCATATCTGTTTTTCTGAGTTTATTTAAAATAAGACAAATCTGATATTATTGTAATCTTAAATCTGTTATTTATCAGTTGAAATTGTTTTTTAATGCTGATCTAACAGCAGAAGACACGAGCCGCGGTTTAAATCCCAGTTGTGCAGGTGGGGTGCGTTGTAGCACTGCGTTACAATGAGCCCCCATTAGAAATATGCCATTATATTCTATACTTTTATGAGAAACCATGAGAAAAGGATGAATAATGACAGAGTCAATGTTCAGAAGTTATTCATTATTATTATTATTATTATTATTATTATTATTATTATGTTTCTAAATATGCTGTATAGCTGTATTTAGCGATGTGTTTGTTGTCAACCTCAAAAATTAGTGTATTTTTAATGATTAAAAAATGTCATTATTTTAAAAAGGTAATTGTATTTTATTGACAAAATATTTTAGTTTCTTTTTGATATTTGTTTGATTATATCAGATCACATTTTAAGCTGTACCCCCTCATATGTTACAATGTACCCCACCTATGGGGCATGTTGTCACATTTCACTTCGATTCTTTTGGGGTAAATCAAGAAAAAAATAACACTATAATGAAACAAAACCACATAATTGTACTAGACATGTGTGAAATTAATGTGGGAAAAAATAAATAATCTGAACCCCAAGTGGATTTACACAAACCGAGAAAGTCAAAAAGGTTGTGTTAGGTCGTGCCCTGCTCTCCTCTACCAATTGAAGAGCAACTGTTTGCGCTCATATAAACCTGATATCAAAAAAAATCCAACGTTTAAAGATAAATAGATGATCACAATATGTGACCTGTGCTGACAAAATGAGTCGTAAAAAATTACTAATTGCTATTTTCACAATCTCTAAAAAAAAAAAAACCTTGCATGGTTTGTTGTAATCAGACAACAAAAAAAAATACTGAGCTACACCTGTTTTGATAAAAATTGGGTTAAAGTTTTCTGAAAGTTCAAAACAAAATCACCTACCTTAAAAACCCTGATAAGAACACCAAATATCTATAGGAAATATACATGTGCTGGTCATATAATTAGAATATCATCAAAAAGTTGATTTATTTCACTAATTCCATTCAAAAAGTGAAACTTGTATATTATATTCAATCATTACACACAGACTGATATATTTTAAATGTTTCTTTCTTTTAATTTTGATGATTATAACTGACAACTAAGGAAAATCCCAAATTCAGTATCTCAGAAAATTAGAATATTACTTAAGACCAATACAGAGAAAGGATTTTTAGAAATATTGGCCAAATGAAAAGTATGAACATGAAAAGTATGAGCATGTCCAGCACTCAATACTTAGTTGGGGCTCCTTTTGCCTGAATTACTGCAGCAATGCGGCGTGGCATGGAGTCGATCAGTCTGTGGCACTGCTCAGGTGTTATGAGAGCCCAGGTTGCTCTGATAGTGGCCTTCAGCTCTTCTGCATTGATGGGTCTGGCATATTGCATCTTCCTCTTCACAATACCCCATAGATTTTCTATGGAGTTAAGGTCAGGCGAGTTTGCTGGCAAATTAAGAACAGGGATACCATGGTCCTTAAACCAGGCATTGGTTGCTTTGACACTGTGTGCCGGTGCCAAGTCCTGATTGGAAAATGAAATCTGCATCTCCATAAAGTTGGTCAGCAGCAGGAAGCATGAAGTGCTCTAAAACTTCCTGGTATACGGCTGCGTTGACCTTGGACCTCAGAAAACACAGTGGACCAACACCAGCAGATGACATGGCACCCCAAACCATCACTGACTGTGGAAACTTTAAACTGGACCTCAAGCAACGTGGATTGTGTGCCTCTCCACTCTTCCTCCAGACTCTGGGACCCTAATTTCCAAAGGAAATGCAAAATGTACTTTCATCAGAGAACATAACTTTGGACCACTCAGCAGCAGTCCAGTCCTTTTTTTCTTTAGCCCAAGCGAGACACTTCTGACGCGGTCTGTTGTTCAAGAGTTGCTTGACACAAGGAATGCAACAGCTGAAACCCATGTCTTGCATACGTCTGTGTGTAGTGGTTCTTGATGCACTGACTCCAGCTGCAGTCCACTCTTTGTGAATCTCCCCCACATTTTTGAATGGGTTTTGTTTCACAATCCTCTCCAGGGTGCGGTTATCCCTATTGCTTGTACACTTTTTTCTACCACATCTTTTCCTTCCCTTCGCCTCTCTATTAATGTGCTTGGACAAAGAGCTCTGTGAACAGCCAGCCTCTTTTGCAATGACCTTTTGTGTCTTGCCCTCCTTGTGCAAGGTGTCAATGGTTGTCTTTTGGACAACTGTCAGGTCAGCAGTCTTCCCCATGATTGTGTAGCCTATAGAACTAGACTGAGATACCATGTAAAGGCCTTTGCAGGTGTTTTGAGTTAATTAGCTGATTAGAGTGTGGCACCAGGTGTCTTCAATATTTAACCTTTTCACAATATTCTACATTTTTGGATTTGGGATTTTCCTTAGTTGTCAGTTATAATCATGAATATTAAAAGAAATACAAAGAAATACACATACAACAAAAACTGGCCTGTACAACCAGGATAACATTTTTAGAAACTCATTTTTAACTCTGTTTCAATAGTATTCACTCTTCACACCGACATTTAATGTTTATTTACAACATAGGCCATACTTCATATACAATGAACACTTCACTTCATTTTAACACACATTGGAATACCGTTGTAATTCATTATATATATGAAAATAAATCCACAACTGACCGATTTTTCTGAATTAACAGTGTTTTGTTATTCTTCTCTTCGGATTACACCCCGAACTATAGTAATGACTCAAATAACTTTGGCTAGATGCTCCGGATCAACAAGGCCATAACAGGTAAGTTCTTTCACAAAACTTTTCAATTTGACAAGTAATTTAACTTTAACTCTTATATGATTTGTTTAGCAGTTGTTTACTAATTATTTCTCAAAATTAGATTTTTTTTCTTTCAAAATTCTTAAGCTTTGTTCACACGCGTTTCTCTGTTTCTTCTCTCTCTATCGTCTGCGTCTCACTGTGGGCGGAGTCAGCATCGCTGGTGATCACACTCAATTGGACAATCTACACCTGCAGTGCAGATTCCAACTCTAACTGGATACATTTTACTGCAGTAATTTACATATTACTAATATAATTAATAAAGCATATTATTTCTCTCCATTTTCTTTTATCACTGTCTTTTTTTCTGCAAATAAACAGTTCTACTAGAAGGGTTAATATGCCAAAAAAAAAAAACTCTATGGACTGCAAATTGACTAATTTGAGTCTGGGTTACACACCGGTGCTGGTGCAGTTTTAATTCAGTCTGATGATGCTGGAATAGAACACCCAACGTATGTCGTTCTTCTTCAACGTATGTCAAATGCTAATCACAGGCTCATGCGTTGGGCATTAATTTGTTAGTGTTTTAATTTGAATATCCAGCATAAAAAAGGAGTTGAAAACGTGATTGCAGACACTCTTTCACGTATCTATTCTTAAACCCCTATGGTTTTATGGTGCATTCACACCAGGCGCGAATGAAGCGAATAAATTGCGCTATTCGTGCATAGTTGGATGCTTGAACATTTTGAGTTTACTCGTGACATTCACTACACAACAGATGCAAATTTGCGTCATGGGAGGAGCTTCTCCTGCCTGGCGGCTTGTCTAGTTGCGAAATGGCTGATATGGATTGTTTTAAAATACGGTGAATAAGCTCAATTTGCCGGCTTTAACTAGCTTGTCTCAATAGGCTATGTATAGCTCAAATTGATTAAAGAGCGTTTTTTACAACTTACCAGACTGTCCGACCTCCTCACTCACTTTCTTCCAAGCAAGATCCTTTTATTCCTGTTTCTATAAAGTATGAAGATGTATCATACCGCTCCGGGTATCCACATATGATTTTGTCCTCATTGTTGTCACTACTAGAGCAAGCTCCTGATTGGTTAACATGGTCAAAAGTTCAGATTTTTCAACTTGCGTCAAACGCTCAATTCGCGACATTTGCGCCACGTCATTCACACAATTTGCGCCGCAGAATGTCTATTCACGTCTTTGCATTGACTTAACATGTGTTGTAAACTTCTTTTGTTCCTTGAAGTAGAGACCAGGAGACTTGGATAGTGTTTAAAGCAGACGTTACTCGTTTATTGAGAACCGTGCAGTTCTTCAGCTGAGGTCATCAAGTCTGACTCAAACAGCATACCTGATAGGTTATATACATTCCAAAGGGGGAGGGATTTACATTGAAATTGAACAAAGCATGTTAATTAAATATACAGGTTTTGGGAAACCCGCCCAGACAGAGTATCACCAATCCTACTCTTAATCAGCATAACTATTCAAAACGCATAGAGATAACGACGGTGAGAGTCTGAAAACAGGTCCGGCAGGAATCTCCTGCTGGAAACTCAACAATCTTCCTTTATACTTCAAATGCTCACTGTAAAACAGGCCCAGCGGGAATCACCTTAAATGCTAAATACCATGTACTTTCTTAAATTTGTAATCTTACACGTGTAAATCACTCGCGCTTATCGCTTCATTCGCATCTAGTGTGAACGCACCATTATTCTTAGGGGTGGGGGTGTTATGTCTTATGTCTTTTTAGAAATGTGTGTTTGACATATTATACACAAACCAAAGCCTTGTTTGTCATTGGTCACGTGATTTCTCAACACAAGCTTTGAATCGGGGCTTCATCTGGCACGCCCATTTATTCTCGTCACAAGCTCCGATGTCTCGGTTCAAATGCATTTTTTTAAAAAGCACTTTTTTTTGCCCATATTCTTATTTTGCCCATAGACTTATTTTGTCAGTACAGGTCACATATGCATTAATGTTATCATATGCATAAATTAGCAACATTTTAAAATGCTTTACGATAATTGCGTTACTAAAATGTATTCATTAATGATTTCCTGAAAAGATATAGGCTAAAAGAAATTATCTTCTCTTATCTTCAGTTGATTTCATCTGAGGCTGTCGCTGTTTCTGCTCATCTCTTCTCTTTTTAATTTTAAGGTAATCAGTTTACTCAATTGAAATAAGTTAATTTAACTTTTTGGTTTTTGTAAAGAACAATATATGAAATATAGGTTGAATATAGGTAATCGGTTTCCTTTTATAAAATGAGTTCCCATAAGTTGGGTTTTATAGTCATAAAGCTTAACTTTTTTATAATGTAAAATTACTTTATTATTGGTAATTAGCTCAAAAAGACAAAAATAATATTAGCTGTCACCCATCCTGTAACGATGGATCTGTAGACAGTCTGTATATGGACCTGTGAGTCATGTGGTGTCGTGTGATGGTTCAGGGAAGATAAAGAGGATCTTTATCAACACATTTGCATTGCTTCAGGGAAATCAACACTATAATACATTCACAATTCTGTCACGATGGTGGCATTATGTGAAAGTTAAACAAACATATTCCACTATAGCCCTGGTCGTGTGGTGATACACTGTAAACCTTGCTGTAAAAAAACTGCCAAAATCTGACAGTAACATAGCATTTCCATTAAAACAGTAATTTATCATAGAAATATGAGTAGACAAGCTTTGGGACATACTATCATATAATTGCATCTTTAACAGTTGCTCTCTGTCACATCCTGCACTCTCAGAAAAAAAGTTACAGTAGAGGTACAATATTGTTCCTTGGGGAACATAAAGTATAACTGTACCTTTTATGGTACTCAATAGGTCCTTAGGGTTCAATTATACCATTGATTTCCTCTACTTAGAGCAGGGGTAGGCAAGTTCGGTCCTAGTGATTCGCTGTCCTGGAGAGTTTGCTCAAACCCTGAAAGACATTTAATGAGAATTAACAGAGGTTTAGATGTTGATGTTTTATTGAAAATGTTTTATCGGTGTTTCCTTTAGTTGGGCAGTTTGACTCTTGGCTATTTTTATGCAAGTTTGTGGTTTTTGTTACAGTGTTAACAAAACACATGATCTGTTCAAATAAAAAAAAGCCTTAAACAAAAGTTATCATGAAGAAAAATGTTTGACTAAACTCATCACTGACTAAAACTATTAATAAATAATATTCACCAACAATATTTTCTTGCCACAGATCAGACATTCTGAATTTTAAATACATTCTGGGGGGGGGGGTTTAGACACACAGAGATATCATGAATTAGCATATGAATCTCAACAATGGTGACATACTTAATGCTGCAATGCATGCTGGGAGCCATGAGTTTTATACTATGGTGGCTTAGTAGGGTTGGAGCTTAACTCTGCAGGACATCAGCTCTCTAGGACCGAACTTGCCTACCCCTGATTTAGAGGTACAAAAATGTAACCTTTAGGGTACAGCCCCAGTGACGGACACTTGTACCTTAAATGGTACAATTTTGTACTCTTTTTTTTGAGAGTGTGACACGCGTCCTGTCACTGTAAACTGGCCTGTCAATCATATTGTCACAGTTAACATCCTCCACATTTCATTTCATTTTCTGGAGAGAAATGCAGTAGCACGTTGATCTGCGTTCGCGGGTCTTTCATGCGGAGACTCTCCTCATATTAATGCGTAATGATGCATCCAAAAGTTAATGGCCAAATGGATCTTTATAAAAGCCCACATTGTTATTGCAGATTAAATACAACACAAATAATATTAATATTAAGTGACCGATCAGCCTCCCAGGAGCAGAGCTCAGTCTCGCTGTCCCAAAAGGAAGAGAGCACGCACTTCACCGGAGCACCCACCCTAATCCTTCACTGGGTTTCTTTCACCTTGTAAATAAATCCACCCTCCGGGCACTTTGTTTGAGCTATCCTTGTCGTGTGATTCTTCACCCCGTGACAGTATTCATAACTCATTATGATTATTCATTATGATTAATTATGAATTGAATTATGAATATTTGAACTAGTTAATGAGATTAACGTGATGTAGCTACATAAACATTACAATCAATCGACCAGTTCATCCTGTGAACACTCAGAATTAATTAATTCTAAGAGAAGGATAATTTTCATGGCCACGGAAAAATAATTCTTCCTTAGCATTAACAGTGCCTAGAGCAGGGGTGGCGAACTCCGGTCCTGGAGGGCCACTGTCCTGCATAGTTTTGCTTCAACCCTAATCAAACACACCTGAACAAGCTAATCATGGTCTGAAGGGTTACTAGAAAGCTAAAGGCAGGTGAGTTTTATCAGGGTTGGAGCTGAACTCTGCAGGACAGTGGCCCTCCAGGACCGGAGTTTTCCACCCCTGGCCTAGAGCATGTAAAAAAATCGATCATTCAAGTGACAATTTGTTTGCAGTAGGAAGTCAGAATTAGAGATGAATTGTGCACAAACTTTATTAACTAAATCACAAACAAAACTAATCTCACACAAATGCCCAACACAAAATCATATAAACATGGGGTAGAATGGAAAGTGGAAGTGAATGAAACAGGAAAATGGAAGTTAAGAAGGAGGTTATGAAAAGAGTCCAGCACCTAGGAAAAAACATAAGTGTTTTTTACTGCAAACCTTTGTTACCAAAGGAGTTCGCAGCTTTACTAACTACACTGCGATTTAGTATATCGTACGTTACTTGCATTGTGCCTTCGCAGGGGAAAAGAGCGTCCAGATATACAGTTGCAGAAGGAAGTCCTGATAGTTCGGTCTGATGCTGTTGAGGTTGCAATCGATTTCTTCTGTGTTGCCCGAAGAAGAGATTAAGAATTTGCACGGTTAGTTCGGCTCAGTCATGGTCGAGGAATCTGCACATGGCTTGATGTGCGTGTAGACCATTCCCAGAGGGCCTGCCGGGCGAAAAATCCACAGACGCAGCGTCTCAGTGGTAGGCATAAGGGAGAAGAGAGCAAGGGTGGATCCTTGGGTCTTCTTTAATCTTTTGGTAGAAGTCCAGCCTCGTAGGGTCAGTGGCCAATCGTATTCAGGCTTTCGGAAAGAACGTTTTACGATCCTTTGTCTCAAGCAGATCGTTTGCAGATTGGTTGCTGATGAAGGAACTATTAAAGATTTGGTAACGCTTTAGATTACGGCCCAGAAAGTACTGCGTTAGTAAAGTGAATTTACAGCATAACTTATGGTAATTATAGTGTAACTATAAAGTAAGTACGTGTAGGTTTAAGGGAGAAGGGGAAGTATTTTTTTAATTAAGGGGTAATTATCCGTGTAGTTACAGGGTAAGTATGAATCTGCGGGCTGAAAATTAAAGTGGTGCTTGTTCCCCTCTTGTTTCATGTAGTTACAGGGTAAGTGGAATAAACGACATACAAAATCACTATAATTATTAACACTATAATTACAGAAATTTATACTGTAAATTCTCTTTACTTGCGCAGTACTTTCCGGGCCGTAATCTAAAGCGTTACCAAAGATTCTTGTAATACTACAGTAATATGTTGCACAGGTATCGACATATCATATACACAATCACAATCATTCAGATATTTAAATTACAACTTCGTAGACAACAAACATGCCATACATATGATTTTTGTTAACCATAATATGCAATTCTGAAACATAAATGCATTAATTAACATTTAGGGCTAAAATAAATAAATCAGGCTCATTAAGAATAAATAAGAAGAACTCTGAATTTGAAAAAATGCAATTTAATACTGTCATCAAAAGAGAAACATTTTCACTTCCAGGTATGTCATGTGATTTCACAGAAAACATACATTGTTTTTGTGTCTATATAAAGGCATGCAAAGTACTGTCACTTGCTATTGAGAACTCAGGACATGGAAAGAGGCCGCACAGAGAGAGCAGCATCAACAACATAAAGGTTTGACTTTATTGATTAATAAGATCAATTTGTTTTCAATTATTCAGTGTCTAAATATATTTTAAAGTTCAGAATCATAGTTAGAGTAAATGTACACTAAAATTGTAGCTACTGTACACATTTTTTTCATAATAAACATGCATATAAATATACATTTGTCTTTTTAAAATTAGCTTTTTTTGCAACTTTGTGTTTATAAAGCATATTTTAACACTGACGAAGCTCTATGGCTCTTATTGTGAATTAACAGAGGTTTAGATGTTGATGTTTTATTGAAAAAAACTGTGTTCAGTGTTTGCTTTAGTTGGGCTCTGGACTCTTGACTTTTTAACATTAACCATTTATGCTCTGGGACCATTTTTGGGGATTTCTGCCAACACAAATTGAAAAGCTTCCCATACCCACTGTGGTCTCTAAATACACAATGTTGGTGTTATTTTAAAGGAAACCCTTTGACGTTAGATAAACCACAGCTAAAAGTGATAAACATGGACATATGTTGTCTGAGCTGTAAACGCTACATACTTTCAGCTACAATCTTTCAAAAATGAATTTATAACCAAAAAAACAAAAAGCGCCTCTTATTTGGGGGGGTTATTACAGCTCAGACAACATATACTTACATGTTTATCACTTTTAGCAGTGTTTTATGTAACGTCAAAGAATTTCCTTTAAAATGATACCAACATTGTGTATTTAGAGACCACGGTATGTGAGTATGGGAAGATTTTCAATTTGGGACGGTCAAATCCAGGCGGAAATGATCCCAGAGTAACTTAGAGTAAATTAGTTACTTTGTTTAAAACAAATGCCAAAGTGATGCATATTTGCAGAAAGTAGAGACTCTAAGGTCAGAGCTCCTCCACAGACATTTCAAATTTAAAGTGTATACTTGATGTCATTCTGGACCCTTATCAGGGTCTGCAGAGTTTAAGAGGTAAATTTTTTCTCTGGCTGTTTGTTAGGGTGTTACGGTTGATGACAGATGATGTTGGCTTGTTGTTGATGATACAGTTGTTATCATCGTATAGTGGGCTTATTTGCTGATCTCCTAAGACTCATTGATTACCGTAGCCTTGAGACTCTACAGCGGGAGATCCGGCAGTGTTTTAATCAGATAAACTGAATAATTTTTAAAACGTCTACATAAGTTTTGTTCTCCGGTTTAATAACATATGCTCAATTATCACTTAATTATCTCATTAACACCAACACTGATTCAATGTTACATTTAACAGCCTGTAGTGTGCACACTGAGCAGTGTTCATTTCACCTGGGCTAACCCTTGTGGGGCCTCCATGGCTGTGCTTTAAAGGGTTAAAGATAAAAGAGCCCGACAAATAAAGTTTTTGACTTTACAAAAGAATAAAAGCTGAGCTGCCAAAACGAGTCATCAGCATGTAGCAAATTGGCAAAATGCAAGTGAACAATGTTTACTCTCAAACACTTAAACACAGACATCAAGACGACACTGTTTTCTGCATCGTCAAAGCAAATTATTTTATCCTATCCGTCATTTTACAGGTGACCGCTTCTCAAATATCGTAAAGGTCAATGTGGGATTTTGTAAAACACTTATCCGTTAAACATGGGACAGTACCCGCTTTATTTGAACCAGTTGCTCCACTCACAACTTTTAAGTGATAAATTACTGATGTCTTCTACTGAGTGCTCAAAATACATACGTGAGTAAAAACTTACAATGAGAAACGTCCTGCTCAAGTCGTCCCTGTGATGGAGGTTCTGGTTGAATCGCACAAAAATGTATATTGTAAAATCTATTCCATCATTACTGTTTGTACAATTGCTGAGGATTGCGGATGTCTTCGGAGCATACATTCATATATGATAATGGAACTTTAGTTTCCGACATATACTGTAAGGGGTAGACCAATCACAGCAGAGTAGACCAATCACTGCAGAGTAGACCAATCACAGCAGACTGGGCCATCTGACCAATCACAGCAGAGTAGACCAATCACAGCAGACTGGGCCATCTGACCAATCACAGCAGACTGGGCCATCTGACCAATCACAGCAGACTGGGCCATCTGACCAATCACAGCAGACTGGGCCATCTGACCAATCACAGCAGAGTAGACCAATCACAGCAGACTGGGCCATCTGACCAATCACAGCAGAGTAGACCAATCACAGCAGACTGGGCTATCTGACCAATCACAGCAGACTGGGCCATCTGACCAATCACAGCAGAGTAGACCAATCACAACAGACTGGGCCATCTGACCAATCACAGCAGAGTAGACCAATCACAGCAGACTGGGGCATCTGACCAATCACAGCAGAGTAGACCAATCACAACAGACTGGGCCATCTGACCAATCACAGCAGACTGGGCCATCTGACCAATCACAGCAGAGTAGACCAATCACAGCAGACTGGGCCATCTGACCAATCACCGCAGAGTAGACCAATCACAACAGACTGGGCCATCTGACCAATCACAGCAGACTGGGCCATCTGACCAATCACCGCAGACTAGACCAATCACAGCAGACTGGGCCATCTGACCAATCACCGCAGACTAGACCAATCACAACAGACTGGGCCATCTGACCAATCAGAGCAGAGTAGACCAATCACAGCAGACTGGGCCATCTGACCGACCAATCAGAGCAGAGTAGACCAATCACAACAGACTGGGCCATCTGACCAATCACAGCAGACTGGGCCATCTGACCAATCACCGCAGAGTAGACCAATCACAACAGACTGGTCCATCTGACCAATCACAGCAGAGTAGACCAATCACAACTGACTGAGCCATCTGACCAATCACAGCAGACTGGGCCATCTGACCAATCACCGCAGAGTAGACCAATCACAACAGACTGAGGCATCTGACCAATCACAGCAGACTGGGCCATCTGACCAATCACAGCAGACTGGGCCATCTGACCAATCACTGCAGAGTAGACCAATCACAGCAGACTGAGCCATCTGACCAATCAGAGCAGAGTAGACCAATCACAACAGACTGGGCCATCTGACCAATCAAAGCAGAGTAGACCAATCACAACAGACTGGGCCATCTGACCAATCAGAGCAGAGTAGACCAATCACAGCAGACTGGGCCATCTGACCAATCAGAGCAGAGTAGACCAATCACAGCAGACTGAGCCATCTGACCAATCAGAGCAGAGTAGACCAATCACAACACACTGGGCCATCTGACCAATCAGAGCAGAGTAGACCAATCACAACAGACTGAGCCATCTGACCAATCACAGAAGAGTAGACCAATCACAGCAGACTGAGCCATCTGACCAATCACAGCAGACTGGGCCATCTGACCAATCACTGCAGAGTAGACCAATCACAGCAGACTGGGCCATCTGACCAATCAGAGCAGAGTAAATCAATCACAGCAGACTGAGCCATCTGACCAATCAGAGCAGAGTAGACCAATCACAGCAGACTAAGCCATCTGACCAATCAGAGCAGAGTAGACCAATCACAACAGACTGAGCCATCTGACCAATCAGAGCAGAGTAAACCAATCACAGCAGACTGAGCCATCTGACAAATCAGAGCAGAGTAGACCAATCACAGCAGACTGGGCCATCTGACCAATCACAGCAGAGTAGACCAATCACAGCAGACTGGGCCATCTGACCAATCACAGCAGAGTAGACCAATCACAGCAGACTGAGCCATCTGACCAATCAGAGCAGAGTAGACCAATCACAGCAGACTGAGCCATCTGACGAATCAGAGCAGAGTAGACCAATCACAGCAGACTGGGCCATCTGACAAATCAGAGCAGAGTAGACCAATCACAACAGACTGAGCCATCTGACCAATCAGAGCAGAGTAGACCAATCACAACAGACTGAGCCATCTGACCAATCAGAGCAGAGTAGACCAATCACAGCAGACTGAGCCATCTGACCAATCAGAGCAGAGTAGACCAATCACAGCAGACTGAGCCATCTGACGAATCAGAGCAGAGTAGACCAATCACAACAGACTGAGCCATCTGACCAATCAGAGCAGAGTAGACCAATCACAGCAGACTGAGCCATCTGACGAATCAGAGCAGAGTAGACCAATCACAGCAGACTGGGCCATCTGACCAATCAGAGCAGAGTAGACCAATCACAGCAGACTGAGTCATCTGACCAATCAGAGCAGAGTAGACGAATCACAACAGACTGAGCCATCTGACCAATCAGAGCAGAGTAGACTAATCACAACAGACTGAGCCATCTGACAAATCAGAGCAGAGTAGACCAATCAGAGCAGACTGGGCCATCTGACAAATCAGAGCAGAGTAGACCAATCAGAGCAGACTGAGTCATCTGACCAATCAGAGCAGAGTAGACCAATCAGAGCAGACTGAGTCATCTGACCAATCAGAGCAGAGTAGACCAATCACAGCAGACTGGGCCGTCTGACCAATCAGAGCAGAGTAGACCAATCACAGCAGACTGGGCCGTCTGACCAATCAGAGCAGAGCAGACCAATCACAGCAGACTGAGCCATCTGACCAATCAGAGCACAGTAGACCAATCACAGCAGACTGAGCCATCTGACCAATCAGAGCAGAGTAGACCAATCACAGCAGACTGAGCCATCTGACCAATCAGAGCACAGTAGACCAATCACAGCAGACTGAGCCATCTGACCAATCAGAGCAGAGTAGACCAATCACAGCAGACTGAGCCATCTGACCAATCAGAGCAGAGTAGACCAATCACAGCAGACTGAGCCATCTGACCAATCAGAGCAGAGTAGACCAATCACAGCAGACTGAGCCATCTGACCAATCAGAGCAGAGTAGACCAATCACAGCAGACTGGGCCATCTGACAAATCAGAGCAGAGTAGACCAATCACAGCAGACTGAGCCATCTGACCAATCAGAGCAGAGTAGACCAATCACAGCAGACTGGACCATCTGACCAATCAGAGCAGAGTAGACCAATCACAGCAGACTGAGCCATCTGACCAATCACAGCAGACTGAGCCATCTGACCAATCAGAGCAGAGTAGACCAATCACAGCAGACTGGACCATCTGACCAATCAGAGCAGAGTAGACCAATCACAGCAGACTGGACCATCTGACCAATCAGAGCAGAGTAGACCAATCACAGCAGACTGAGCCATCTGACCAATCACAGCAGACTGAGCCATCTGACCAATCAGAGCAGAGTAGACCAATCACAGCAGACTGGGCCATCTGACCAATCAGAGCAGAGTAGACCAATCACAGCAGACTGGGCCATCTGACCAATCAGAGCAGAGTAGACCAATCACAGCAGACTGGGCCATCTGACCAATCACAGCAGAGTAGACCAATCACAACGGACTGAGCCATCTGACAAATCAGAGCAGAGTAGACCAATCACAGCAGACTGAGCCATCTGACCAATCAGAGCATAGTAGACCAATCACAGCAGACTGAGCCATCTGACCAATCAGAGCATAGTAGACCAATCACAGCAGACTGAGCCATCTGACCAATCAGAGCAGAGTAGACCAATCACAGCAGACTGAGCCATCTGACCAATCAGAGCATAGTAGACCAATCACAGCAGACTGAGCCATCTGACCAATCAGAGCATAGTAGACCAATCACAGCAGACTGAGCCATCTGACCAATCAGAGCAGAGTAGACCAATCACAGCAGACTGAGCCATCTGACCAATCAGAGCAGAGTAGACCAATCACAGCAGACTGGGCCGTCTGACCAATCAGAGCAGAGTAGACCAATCACAGCAGACTGGACCATCTGACCAATCACAGCAGAGTAGACCAATCACAGCAGACTGAGCCATCTGACCAATCAGAGCAGAGTAGACCAATATAATACTAATAATAATAATTAATAATAAATAATTATATATAAAAATAATTATAACATGTATGAAATATATTCCATTATATGTTTCTCTATATATGTGTTTATATCTGCAATATATTATACACATGCAGTGCCACATCTGATCACATGTACATCAATATATTCTGAAGTGTTTAGTGAATATGAAATCATGCATATTCTGATATATCAGTAAATCTATTGTCACATGTGTGTTGTAGAACAGAAGTGAGGTAAGATCAGAGCTGCAGAAGTTCCTCTCTGACCGATCACAGCAAACCTGTTGATGTGAGAACATTTCTCTGCTTCTGTTCAATCAGTCCTAAATTAAGGAGAATTTCTCACACAAACTCTTTCTTCACAGTCATTTATCCAGGAAGAGAAGAAGATCCTTGAAGAAGTCCAGAGACCGGATTGAGTTCCTGAACTCTGTTCCTCTGTTGCATCATCATGAGTGTGGCCTTGAAACAATCTCAACATCCTGAATCTTCTGGACATGGTAAAACCACTCTTGAGGAAGGGGGAACAGAACCTGCTCTCACTTTAGATTACATACTTAATGATTCACTATCATATTTGAATAAGTTCAAGCCATTATGTCAAGCTAAACAAGATGCTGAAGAGAAATATAACATTGAAACTGAGACTGATGGTTGCTGGTCAGAGGATGATATCAGACGAGTTTGGGGGGAAACACAAGGAATGGGGGAAGAAAGACACAACTGGACTATTGTGATATTGCTTCAGCTGACAGAAAAAAAGAGAAAAGTCCAGAAATTAGACAATGATGACGAATGTTGGCCAATATATGGTGTCCGTCAGAGCAGGACTGGGACAGAACATCTGGTCTGTGATCAGAACACTAAGGAAATTTCCGGTGTTCCCAGTGGCCATTACTGGAAACCTGTAGAAAATGATGAAAGAGATGCTGGGGGAGATGAGCAGAGTTCCATCTACATACGAATCCCACTCGCAGAAATGCTTGACAATGAACCAACTCTCACAGCACAACCAGTCTTACCTGAACAAACTCCCAGAGCTCCACCAGTCCCATCTCCCTATAAATTAATAGATGGATCTCCTTCACGCACTGAATTAAGGAAAAGAAAATCTTACATCATGTCATTCAACAATGACACCAATAATGCTAAATGGGTGTATGAGATATTGAACAAAGAAACTTTAGCTAACAATTGTGAGCAGGAAGTAAGATTTGGGCATGGTTATGACAGAGGTCATCTGGCTGCGGCTCGCAATCACAGGTGGTGTCGGGAAGCCTTTAATGATGCTAATTTGAACAGCAACATAATACCACAGCATGAGAAGTTAAACAGAGGCCCATGGAGAACGTTAGAGAATAAGTGTCGAAAGCTCACAGAAGAAGATGGGACCCGTAATGTCCATGTGTACTCTGGACCACTTTACCAAAGAGATATAGAGATGAATCCTCCAGAGCTGCAAGGGAAAACAGTGCCAAGTGACTTCTTTAAGGTGATAATTGTGGAGAAAGATCAAGGGACAGTAGAACAAGTAGAATGTTATCTGGCACCCAACCGAATGACAGATACAGACATGGTATATGCAGACTTACCCCGTACAGTACGGCCTTTTATTAAATATATCAAGCGTGAGTCTGGGCTGAAGTTCATAAAGCGCAGACGCAATGTGAGACAGGAGAGAACAATAGCAGCTACACTGCAGGGAGAAGATCTGGATGGAACAACACATCATGCTGATATAGAAGCCAGAATAAGCCGTTAACAAACACTGATAATAATCTGATGCTGATAATGAGCGTATTGATTGCTGACGCGTGTGCAGTAAATATTGCTGAACTCTGATGACTCTGAAACACAGAGAGTTGTGTGTGATCTTCTCTATGAGTGTGTTTGGATGAACTGACCGTCTGAATATGAAAAGAAGAGCCGATGATCTCACTTCTGATTAATAACCCCATACTGTACTGAAATATGCACAGCATTCAAAAACACTTTCTCCTGCTTTCATCAACGCTTTCTCATGATCTTACAAACCTGTTCCTCTGAGCGCTCATGAGCAAATGCTGGACATTAGTTTTAGACAGTTATATAATGATTATGCTTAACATATGCTTATGGATTCATGTTTCTGTTCAAAAACAAATTTATTATTATTTACTAATAGTTTTTTATAGTTTTTGTATTATTGTAAAGTGTGTGAAATCATAATAATAATCATAATAATGAGTGTTTTCAAGCATGAGTGAGTGAATTACTCAACGAGTGTGTGTTGATGATCATCATTCGCTCATGTTCGTCATATCTAGTTTTCTCTACATTGTAATTATTTTGTAACTCAGAGACACACAGACATGTTTGTTTGTTTATGTGTATCTATATGACATTATATATTCCATGTATTTTAATGATGTTATTCATTGCTTGGCATCTTATTCTGATTCTGCTGTGTTGATGTGTGTTATTGTTATATTGTCGGCATAGTAGCTCATTTTTGACATTATTTGTTTTGTGTAATAATGCTTTGGCAATAATGTAAACACAATCATGCCAATAAAGAACTTTATATTGGATTGAATTGAAATTAATCAAATGGTCGAGTGTCTTTGCAGCTCCTCCACATTATCAAAGGGAAATGTGTCCGATCAGGAAAGATGAACGCAGACGAGGAAAAGACAGGAAACACACACCTGACGACTCAAACCTGCTTCAGATGAATATTATCCCAGATAACACACACTTGTGTTGACACATTAACACACACACACACACACACACACACACACACACACACACACACACACACACACACTGGAGAGAACAGAGCAAAGGCAGCAACCCAACTCAAACATGCATGAAAACACCTTTAACCAGGACTTTCTCTTTATTAAAGCTGCTGTCCGTAACTTCATTTGTGTTCAAGATTTACAAACGCTTCATGCCGCAATGCATGCTGGGGGCCCTCATAGTACAAAACTCATCCAAGCTCATAAATAAAATACATGCACTCCATCCATACACTCAAACACTTGATCAGATCAGGACTCAATGATTATTATCAAGAAACATCTTATCATATTTTCTCTCGCCATAACAAACAGAGTTTATTAAAATACAGTTACAGCAGCCAGAGAGGAACTAAAAGACAAGAAAAGGGTCAAGAGGTCAAATAAAGGGTCCATTAATCAGATTCTGGAGACTTCAAATGAAACATCAGCATCTAAACCTCTGTTCATCTCAATAAGAGCTTGTGTGTGTAGAGTCATGACGTCTGAAACATCCAATAATAACATGTTCAAACAAACTCTTCATTAAACGTCACTGGACTAAACACAAGTCAACAATACGTCTAGTGTTCATCCAAACACAGGAAGTAACTCTGGCAAATACACACTACAGTCACATATAACACACATCTGACACAAGTTGTGTAACTATTACTATTACATTACTAGAAATAAAGATATTATTTAAACAAACATTTAACATTCACAATCAGGGTATGTGCCCAATTCCGTCCATTCCAAATCCGTTTTCAATTAAAAAACAGAAAACAAAAAAACATTGTTTTTCTTTTTTTTTCTTCTTTTTTTTCAGAAAAACGAGATTTCGGCTTGATTTTTCGTTTTTCATTCAGAGGTAGAAAAATGAATAAACAGTTTGAATATTCGATTTCTACACGTGGGCGGGAATTATACGTCCCTTTCTGCTGATTGGTCAGCCAAAGATCAAACTATTCTGTCATCGGTTCTTCCTCAGTTCCGCTCAGCAGAATAAAAGTCCTGCTTCTTAACTACGGATTCTTAACGCGTTTATTGCAACTACATTTCATATTTTTCTCATCAAACAACCAGACTAACGAATGGCTCGGCAAAACCCGTACCGGAGCAGAGCCTAGAGCCTAGATATAAATTCACCTCTTTGCATCAGCTGGCAGGATATATGACTGCTGTCATAGCCTACCTTGGTTAATAAATTAAAAATATATATAAATATTTTAAACACTAATACAAAAAGGAAAGAATAATGCATTGCAACCAGACAACCGGATAACTATTCAAATACATACTCTTTTATTTTATGATTTATGCCTTGTGTTTTATTAAAATTGATATCGCAAAAGGGTGCTTGTGTACAGCATAAGCTGCTCCACACTCGCACACACGAATGCAACACAAGATTTTCATTAAAGCCTGTAATAACTTGCCATTTCAGTTTGTTTCTCAAACCCTACATTATACTTCAGAGCACTTGGAATATGGCATAGTTGCATAGCTTATATGGATTTTGCATCCACTTTTTTAAAAAAGGGGGCAAATGCGAGTATAGGACATTTTTTGTGTGTCTATGTGTGTTCCGAAAAAAAGAAGGTAATAAGCATAACAACATCATTTGCTAGTTACCCTGGTTCACACAGTTCCAATAAATTGCGATGGGTTAAATAAACATAATATACTGCAGATAAACGCACCAGTCAGGCACGGACATGTTCAGTAAATACGCAGCAGTTATTACTTTGAGTTTATTTCATATTGAGTAAATAAATGTCCAATGACCCCCATATAATTAGGCTATAACAGTGATTAAGCAACATGCGAACGTTGCATTGTAGTCAAATCTGCATTTTATTATTAGCCTACATTCAGAAGTAGTGTAAAACGCAGCTAAATAAAATACAATATTATCATATAGGCCTAATAAACACTATTAATATGTAGGCTAAGTGTATTTTACTTCCCTTTACTGTATGACAAATCCTTAAATTAATGGTATTAAGAAAATAACAAGAATGAGAAATATAAGTAGCCATATAATAAAAAATATACATAGAAGTCTATATAAAATAGTCTATATATTGTGCCATTTATTAAAAACAACATTTAATTTTAACACCAAGCCTAAATGAAATTATTTTAATAGAAACTGTATCGACATTAGGCTTGTCATTCGTGCATCTTTCATCCGGTCCAAAGTTTCCATATTTGCAATGTAACATGTGGATGCTACTATACTATTTATGTAAAGAAGTTTTCATACTTCAGTCGAATCCCATACGCGTATAGGCTAAATCAGCACCTTCACATGCAGAGATATGAGTTTGGAATAACAGCAAGTACTGACTGGGACAGCTTTAATATTGTACAATAGACAAATTAAATTAAGCAGAATAACTTTGTATATGTTTGGTTTTATTTTGATAATGAACAGGCTGCGATGTCAAGTCAGCAATGGCAGAACTGATCGCCGGCGCCATCACTTAATTTTTTCCTCATTGGAAGCAGTAAAATATTTATTTTATTTGTGTACATTTAAAATTACTACAAAATGTCATGCCTTTGAAAAATAAAGAAAACCGGATGCGCCGCTTTATCGTGTCTCGGTCTCAACATCTTTCTGACGCAGAAACATGAACTAAAATACAGCGAATACTGGAAGCGTCCACTGATCTATATAAAATATATTCTCGATATAGATCAGTGGATGTGCCTACTTTAAAAAGTCAACATTTCGATTATTTGACATTAAATGAATTATATAAGTCACTTTGGAATAAATCACAGCATGTTTCATGATAAAAACGTAACTTTACAGTCCAGAAAATAGTGTAGGATATAGAAAATTATTTTGCGGACCCCCTGGCACTTTGCTTGTCTAAAGCCGCTGGTCTACACAGAAGAAAGCCCTGTCTGGGCTCTGCCCCGGTACGGGTTTTGCCGAGCCATTCGTTAGTCTGGTTGTTTGATGAGAAAAATATGAAATGTAGTTGCAATAAACGCGTTAAGAATCAGTACAGCTGCAGAAGCAGGGCTTTTATTCTGCTGTGTGGAACTGAGGAAGAACCGATGACGGAATAGTTTGATCTTTGGCTGACCAATCAGCAGAAAGGGGCGTATAATACCCGCCCACGTGTAGAAATCGAATATTCAAACTGTTTATTAATTTTTCTACCTCTAAATGAAAAACGAAAAATCAAGCCGAAACCTAGTTTTTCGTTTTTCTGAAAAAAAATTAAAAACGAAAAAAATTTAGTTTTTTAGTTTTCTGTTTTTTTTGTTGAAAACGGATTTGGAATGGACGGAAGATACCCTGATTATTCACCTTCATCTAATTAATTATAGTCAACTCAATCAAAGACATTATAGTGTTAACCTTAAAGCACTTTTCAAACTCAAATACTTGTTTAACACAAAACATATAAAGCTTAGCATTAATCAGTATTACAGCAAACACCATCAAACAAGTGAAAACACAATACTGACATTTTACATCTTTAAAGTTGATATTTTACACTGATTATACTTAAAGTAATTAAAAATGCTCAAATCGAATTTGAGTCTGGGTTACATACCGGTGCTGGTGCAGTTTTAATTCAGACTGATGATGCTGGAATACCCAATTCGTTTTTTTTTCCAAGAAATTTCTCAAACACCAACTGAATTATTGTGCAATAAAAGAAAGTTTACATTGGGTCCAGTGCTCTACCAATTACCATGTATACTGACCCCAATCCGTTAGTTCTTCTTCAACGTATGTCAAATGCTAATCACAGGCTCATGCGTTGGGCATTCATTTGTTAGTGTTTTAATTTGAATATCCAGCATAAAAAGTTGAAAACGTGATCGCAGACACTCTTTCACGTATCTATTCTTAAACCCCTATGGTTTTATGGTGCATTCACACCAGGCGCGAATGAAGCGAATAAATTGCACTATTCATGCATAGTTGGATGCTTGAACATTTTGAGTTTACTCGTGACATTCACTACACAACAGATGCAAATTTGCGTCATGGGAGGGGCTCCTCTTGCCCAGCGGCTCATCTCGTTGTGAAATAGCTGACATGGATAGTTTTAAAATACGGCGAATAAGCTCAATATGCCAGCTTTAACTAGCTTGTCTCAATAGGGTGAATTCAGAGTTATTGGGACACTTTTTCCATGTCATCTCAATGGCAAAAAGTGTCCCAATGACCCTGAAATCACCCTATGTAGAGCTCAAATTGAGTAAAGAACATTTTTTACAACTTACCAGATTGTCCGACCTCCTCACTCACTTTCTTCCAAGCAAGATCCTTTTATTCCTGTTTCTATAAAGTCTGAAGATGTATCATACCGCTCCGGGGTATCCACATATGATTTTGTCCTCATTGTTGTCACTACTAGAGCAAGCTCCTGATTGGTTAACACGGCGCAAATATCCGCCAAGGTTCAGATTTTTCAATTTGCGTCAAACGCTCAATTCGCGACATCCGCGCCACACTGTAAAAACTAATTAGTTCAGTTTACTTAATTAAATTGTGCAAACTTGTTGCCTTAATTCAATTAAGTAAGCATTACTTAATTGCATTAAGTTGTTCTTACTTAAACCGTTTAAGTTTTGTCAACTTAATTCTATCTGGGATCTGAGGAAGTGTATTCCCAGAGTGCATTGTGGCATGAATAAATTAATTGCTTCGTTTTACTATGTTTGCCTTTATTTTACTATTTGTCTTTTGTC